>NC_089498.1:56524642-56827672 GCF_036850765.1 Saccopteryx bilineata | reverse complement strand
AGTCAGTTCACAGGGAGGCCAAAGAGGAGTGGAGGCTTGCATATCAGTTTTGTCAAATCCTCTGAATTGCTGGTGTGGCTGGAGCCCTGAGTTGGGCTGAAGTATCTTGACTGACAAACTCAGGAATTAGAATGTATTTTTAGGTGTAAGCCATATTTCCACTTTCAGGGTGTTTTTTTTTTGTTTGTTTTTGGTTTTTACGGTTTTATTGATTTTATAGAGAGGGGAAAAGAGAGACAGGACTATCAATTATGTGCCCTGATGGGGATGGAACTGGTAACCTTAGTGCCTCGGGATGATGCTCTGACCAACCGAGCTATCTAGCCAGGGCCTGTTTCCTCCTAAATTCCCCTAAAGACTATCCTTTTCGTTGTTCATTAACACTTGCATAGATAGACATGAGCAAAAGGGAACCTACCCTTGGGAAATTGCGATCTCTTACAGACGTAGACTTGTGAGTCCACAGTGACTGCTGCAAAGGTCTGCTATACACCAAAGATTTTCTCTTCCTCTGTTCTATCCAAATGAGGGTCACAGAAACCAGTGAAGATTACAGGGCGATAGAGACTAACCAGTGAATCACCACCGTTAAGACACCTGCTCTGTCTTCACGAGAAGAAACGTTCTCTTAGATAAAGGGAAGGTTAAACTTACTCCATTAAACAAATAGAAAAACTTCTATATTTTCTGTAAGAATAACGTTTCCCTTTTAAACAGTAATTTTGCTTTATGGTGGAACATTCTATTGCTTATTCTAGTTTTAACTTCACATTTTCTAGGTACTGTCATTTTTCTAGAATTTTTCACTTCTAACAAGGTTATTCATATGAAATTTTCATTATTTTTTAATATCTGCATCCTATTTTAGGATGGCCTAATGTATTTGTTTTGTTTGTTTCTGTTTTTTGTGGGGTTTTTTTGAGGTCTTTTAATCTTATCCTTGATTTCATGTTTTCAAATATTCATCTTCAAATATTTAAAGATTGTCTTTTGTTATCTGCTATTGTATGTTTATTCTGGTTCATTCATTTATAATATCCTGATAATTTCCTGGCCTCATACATGTATGCATACATACACACAGTTCTGGAAAGCAGGCAGAAGTAAGATGAGCATATATTTTGTTACCACACAAAAATAAATCTAAGGAAATAAAAAATTCTTATCTGTGAAGAGATTAATTGTCCAAGTTACTGGTTGTTCACCAAACTCATAAAGCTAATCTACATTTCCTACCCTCCTTTAGAGTGAGATGAGGCCATTGTGACTGGACTGTAGCCAAGTACATGAGGAGAGAAGTGATATATACACTACTTCCAAGCCTGGCTTATGAAACCCACGTGCCACCTATTTTTCTCTGACTTTTGGCTAAATGGGGAGGACACTGAAGATAATGAGAAGGGAGACACAAAATTAAAGGAACCTGGATCCTTGTCACTTGAGAGAAAACAACCCCAAGTAAGGAGAGAGAGAGAGAGAGAGAGAGAGAGAGAGAGAGAGATATATATATTTTTTTTTTTTTTTTTTTTTTTGACAGGGACAGATAGGGACAGATAGAGGAAGGGAGAGATGAGAAGCTTCAATTTTTAGTTGCAGCTCTTTAGTTATTCATTGATTGCTTTCTCCTATGTACCTTGACTGGGGGGCTACAGCAGACCAAGTAACCCCTTGCTCAAGCCAGCAACCATGTTGTCACATCCTTGATCCTATGCTCGAGCCGGTGACCTCTTGGTTTCAAACCTGGGTCCTTGCTTCCCAGTCCGATGCTCTATCCACTGCGCCACAGCCTGGTCAGGCCAAGTAAGGATAATTATGTTGGGTCATTTCTGTAAGGAATAAAAAAAAAGCTATTATACAAAGCTACGGAAACATTGAGGTTGTTATATTTTAAACCTGGATCCAATTCAAGTTTCTTTAGGCAGATATCTCAGGAATACCTTCTTTCATCTTTTGTGATAATAACTAAACATTTGTTGAACTGGAATAAAACACTTTTCAAAGGATCATGTCTGAAAAAGTCTCACACTGCAAATGGAATTTTGGTCAAGGCAGGGATAGTAGTTTCATTAAATTTTTCATTTCCCATACCAAAGATGCAAAAATATTACAACACTAAAGACACCTGCTTTGAAGAAACAATTGCTGAGATGTTTATAATTTAAAATATATAATAAATCATAGAATATTCCTTTGTATTTAGGAAAACTGAACAATCATTTGTCTCACACTTAGTTTATAAACCTTAACATGAGTTTTAAAGTGACTAATGAATTTTCTCTGTACTGACCCCTCCTAACACCAGACAAAAGATTTGAGAGGTTTTAGCTTGCACCTGCAAATCAGGGAAACTGCTAAGTGTAACTTGAGTTTGAAATATTTTTTTTTTATCTTTGAGAGATATTTTTTTGTTTGCTACTCAGTTGCTGCACTTTCTTTACTGTGAGTCATTTATGCACATTCATATCAGTATTCTCCCCCCTTTTTACTTCTCTCATCACTTGCAATACTTTTACTTGTTAGTCTCCTCTTGCCTGAGGAATATATAAAGTGAATAAATTACCATCATAACTATCTCAGAATTTATTTTTAAGCAGTACTTGAACTATCACTATTCAATGTTATTTTGGAGTCTAGTACTCTTGAACTTATGATTCAGTGTTTTTGTTTTTGCAAGAGAGACAGGAAGGGAGATGAGAAGTATCAACTTGTCATGGTATTTTAGTTTATTGACTGCTACTCATATATGCCTTGACTTGGAGTCTTTAGCCAAGCCAGTGAACCCTTGCTCAAGCCAGTGACCTTGGGCTCAAGTCAGCTATGTGGGATCATGTTGATCCCACTCAAGTTAGTGACCCTGTGCTTATGCTGGTGAGCCTGTGACCTCTGGGTTTTCAACTTAGGATCTCAGTGTCCCATTTCAACACTATCCACTGCGTCACCACTGGTCAGGCTATCATTTTCTTTAAGGCTACAATGATTTCCTTTTATCCATTTTCTTTAACAGAAGTCACATGTCACTTTTTTTCATTTTAATATTTACTCTGTATTTACTTTCACCAACCCCTCTTTGCAGTCACATTTTTCCCTTCTAAAATATACATGGGGATGAAAGCTGTTCAGGATGATTAGGTTTAGGAATTGTTGCTTTTCCCCATTTTCTTCTCCAAACTCATTGGTCGTGTAGACATTTTACCTATAAATATCCAATTATCTTTTTAAATTAAAGTAATAATCTCAAACAATTTTATTACATAATTAATAAACTTGGAAATATTTTCTTTTTTTAAATATTTTTTTTATTTAGAAAATCAGATTTAGGAAGATGACCGTGATCAATAAGAAGAGTACATAGGTTCCAGGTGAACATCTTAATAGCATTTGAACTGGTGATTGAATTGTGTTCCCATCATCCAAAGTCAAGTCACTTTCCATCACTGTATACTTGTCCCTCCTTATTCCCTTCCCCCACTCACCCTTCCCCCTGGTAACCACTTTATTCTATGTCCATGAGTCTGTTTTATATCCCACCTATGTGTGAAATCATACAGTTCTTAGCTTTTTCTGATTTACTTACCGCACTTCTCCATGTGTAAGATGCACCCTTTAAAAAAAAATTGGGGGTCTAAAATCTGAGTGCATCTTATATAATGGTTGTAGATTTTTTTTTTTTTTACTTGCATTTCCTGCTTTTTTGCACAGATGAGGAGTTGTATGAATTTTATGATGAATAAAATTTTAGTTCAGTAACTTTATGTAATACATTTTTTTTTCAAATTTCGGGCCCCAAAATTAAGGTGCGTCTTATACATGGGAATGTCTTGTACATAAGGAAATATGGTATTTCACTCAGTATAATGTTTTCCTAAATGACAATATGTCATCATTTCTTATTGCTGAGTAGTATTCCATTGTGTATATGTACCACATCTTTATTCAATCGTCTATTAAGGGACACTGGTTGTTTCCGTGTCTTGGCCACTGTGACTAATGCTGTGGGCAATGAACATGGTGGTGTATGTGTCTTTACATACAAATGTTTTTGAGTTTTGGGGGTACATACCCAGTAGAGCAGTAGTTCTCAACCTTTCTAATGCCGTGACCCCGCAATACAGTTTCTCATGTTGCGGTGACCCCAAACCAAAAAATAATTTTGGTGGCTACTTCATAACTGTAATTTTGCTACAGTTATGATTCGGAATGTAAATACCTGATATGCATTATGTATTTTCCGATGGCTTTAGGCAACCCCGCTGGGGTCGCGACCCACAGGTTGAGAACCGCTGCAGTAGAGGGATTGCTGGGCCATATGGTAGTTTTATTCTTAATTTTTGAGGAACCACCATACTTTCTTCCATAATGGCTATACCAGTTTACATTCCCACCAGCAGTGAATGAGGGTTCCTTTCTCTTCACAACCTCTCCAACATTTGTTATTACCAGTCTTGTTGATAACAGTCAATCTAACAGGTGTGAGGTGGTATCTCATTGTAGTTTTGATTTGCATTTCTTTAATAGCCATTGAAAATTAGCATCTTTTCATACATCTGTTTGCCATTTGTATTTCTTCTTGGGAGAAGTGTCTGTTCAGGTCCTCTCCCCATTTTTTAATTGGATTCTTGTTTGTTGCTGAGTTTTGTGAGTTCTTTATATATTTTGTCTATTAACTTCTGTTGGAGCTGTTGTTTGCAAATATCTCCCATTTGGTTGGCTGCCATTTTGTTTTGTTGTCAGTTTTTTTGTTGTGCTGAAGCTTTTTAGTTTGATATAGTTCCATTCATTTCCTTTTTTCTATACTTCCCTTGCCTTTAGGGTCAAATTCATAAATTGTTCTCTATGGCCAAGGCACAGGTTAATACCTGTGTTTTTACCTATGTAATTTGTTTCAGGTCTTATATTTACACATTTGATACATTTTGAATTAATTTTTGTGCAGGGAGACAAACTAGTCATTTCATTGTTTTGTATGTGGCTTTCCAGTTTTCAAAGACCATTGAAGATACTTTTTTTTCTCCACTGTGTGTTTTTGGCTCCTTTGTCAAGTGTGGCTTTTTCATGGGTGGTTAACATTAGGTTATTAAATGCAAGTGTTTCATCCATGCAAGAGTCCTTTGTTTTATGAGTGCTTCTGCATGCCATATTTCTTTGCTACTGCAGATCTTTATCCTCTGCCATTTTATGTTATTGTTGTCACAGATTATCTTTGTTTTTATTGTGACCTTTTCTGAGCTATTACTTGCAGTTTTGAATTGTTTTGTTCTTTGTATCTGAATAACTCCCTTGAGTGTTTCCTGCAGTGGAGGTTTTCTGGTGATAAACTTCCTCAGCTTCTGTATGTCTGTAAAAGTTTGTATTTCTTTTTCTTATTTGAAGGATAACTTTGATGAATATAGTATTCTTGGCTGGTAATTTCTCTCTTTCAGTACTTTGAATTTTTCAGTCCACTCCCTTCTGACTTGTAGAGTTTCTGCTGAGAAGTCTGATGATAACCTAATGGGCTTTCCTTTATATGTTATGTTGTTCTGTCCTCTAGCTCAGTGGTCCCCAACCCCCAGACCACGGACCAATACCGGTCTGTGGGCCATTTGGTACCGGTCCGCAGAGAAAGAATAAATAACTTACATTATTTCCGTTTTATTTATATTTAAGTCGGAACCATGTTTTATTTTTTAAAAATGACCAGATTCCTTCTTGTTACATCCGTCTAAGACTCACACTTAAACGCTTGTCTCGGTCACGTGATACATTTATCTGTCCCACCCTAAAGGCCGATCCGTGAAAATATTTTCTGACATTAATCCGGTCTATGGCACAAAAAAGGTTGGGGACCACTGCTCTAGCTGACTTGAGGATTCCTTCTTTGTCATTGATTTTTGACAATTTTATTATAACGTGACTTGGAGAAGGTTTGTTTGGGTTGAGGTAACTTGGTGTTCTATTTGCTTTTTGTTTAGGTTGAGGTAACTTTGTGTTCTGTTTGCTTCTTGGATTTGAGGATCTTTTTCAATAAACTGGGAAATATTTATCAATTACTTGTTTGAATGGGCTTTCCAGTCCCTTCTCCTTCTCTTCTGATATAACCATTATTAATCTTTCTGATGGAGTCAGAGCTCTGTCATTTTTTAAAATTCATTTCTGATGGAGTCAGAACTCTATGATTCTTTTAAATTCATTAGTCTCTCTCTTCTCTCTATAGCAGGGGTCTCAAACTCGTGGCCCGTGGGCCGCATGCAGCCCACCCACCAATTTTGTGCGGCCGCAGACTGGCCCGCAGACTAATCCACGAAGTTTGATTAGTCTGCGGGCTGCACAAAATTGGTGGGCGGGCCGCGAGTTTGAGATCCCTGCTCTATAGCATCTTTAATTGCCTGTCTTTGATGTCACCGATTCTCTCCTCTATCTAGCCTGCTCTATTAGTTAATCTTGCTGCCTCATTTTTCAATTCATGTATTGATTTCTTTACCTGTGTTTTTAAAGTTTCAGTATCCTTGGTGAAGTACTGATTTTATTCATTAATTTGTTTATTGAGCTCATTAAATTGACTATCAGTGTTTTCTTGCATCTCATTGAGTATTTTCAGTATTTCATTTTTGAATTATCTATTGTTTAAGTCTAAGGTTTCCATGTGCTTGAGGGGTTTTTTCCCTGGAGATTTTTTTAACTTCTTTCTGAACTAGATCTCTGTCTTATATAGCCATGGTATTTTATTTCTTCTTCCTTGATGGAATTTAAGAATTTGAGTATGGTGTTGTTAAGAACTCTTAACAAAAAACAACTAAAAGTTAAAAATAAACATGAAAAAATACAATGAATAATATAAAATTTTTTACAAGTAAAAAGAATAACACTAAAACAAAAATCAAAAACCAAAAATTAAATAATAAAACACCTACAAAAATAAGAATAAAATGTAGAAAAATTAAAAAAAATGAAATTCAAAAAAGAAAAGGAGAAAAGGAAATATTTCAGTTTTGAGAAGTTCTGTTTTCTTTCAGTAGGTGGCACTGCATTATATGTTTTAGCTTTGTGAAATTTTTGGGCTGACCTCCACTGAGATGTTGCTGTTGCAATGATGTATGTGGTGCTTTAGTCACATTTATGGGTGGCATGTGTTGTGAGGACTTTATGGCTTTAAAATGGTGATCTGATGCCTCCAGGTGCTCCTCTCCACGTCACAACAGACCACAGAGCACCTCTGTTCTTCAGAAGAGAGAGTTAGCTGTGGGTCTGTCTCTGCCACTCTGTCTTCATACCCCATGAGGTGAGGAAGGCAGGATCTGGGAGGCTGGGAGTCACATTTTAGTTTTCTCTGTCTCTACACTAAGTGTTGGCTGCTGGTGGATCACGGGAGTACTAGTTGTGACCCTTTGTTCTGCGGCCACTTTGGTTTAGTGTTTCCCCCTTTGCTCTCAATCTCATCACTCTTTCCAATAGAAGGAGACCCAGTCACTCCAAGCATCTCCCCTTTCTGTAACTCCAGCAGAAAATATTAATTCCAGTTACTTTGGGCTTCCCTCTTCTCTAGAGCCCCTGCAGGTAAAAACGGGGTTGATCTGAGCTTCTTGTCTTTCTAGAGCTGACCACGAGTGTATTTTATCTTCTGTCCCCCTTCTCAACCTTTTCCACCTATAGTCCTTCTCAGTATGCAGATCTTTCAGTTAAGCCTGTGAGCCCAGCTGGGGTTGCCTTTCCGCATTATAGCTGTTCAATTTGTTAAAATTTCAAGAGAAGAAGTCAGGTGTATCTCTCACACTGTGATTACTCTGACCTAGTTGCATTTCTGAACACTAACAATGAAATATTGGAAATAGAATTTTTTAAAAAGAATTTACATAGCCTCAAAAACAAAAATAAAAGTTTAAGCAAGGAGTAGAAAGATCTGTACACTAAAAACTGTAAAACATTGCTGAAGGAGATAAAGTGACTAATAAATAAAAAAATATTCTGTGTTCATGGATTAGAAAAATTAATATTGTAAGATATCAGTGCTACCCAACCAATGTCCAGATTTAATGGAATCCCTATCAAAATTTCTATAAATGTATTTACAGATATAGAAAAACTGATCATAAAATTATTGTGAAACCATAAAACACTGGAAATACCAAAGTAATGTTGATAAAGAAGAACAAAACTGTAGGCATCACACTTTCTGATCTCAAACTATATAATAAAGGTCTAATAATCAAAACAGTATGGTACTGACATAAAAAGAGACACATGGATTCATGGAATAGAATGCAAAGGAATATATATATATATAGAATGCAAAGAATAAAATGTAACATACACCCATATAATCACATATACATACATCTATATATAATTTATATATATTTATATTTTGTATATATTATATATATAATTTATGTTATTAGCTATTACTTAAACACCTACTTTGATTATCAATTATTTTTTGATAAAGAAACTCTAAAAAAAATAAAGTGAAGTCACTTTAATATATGATATTGGGAAAACTGGAAATGCTCATGTGAAAGATTTAAATTAGACCCCATTTATACCACACACAAAATTTGTCTTTCTTTTTTTTCTTTTTTTCTTTCTCTCCTTCCTCCTTCCTTCCTTCCTTCCTTCCTTCCTTCCTTCCTTCCTTCCTTCCTTGAGAGAGTCAGGAAAGGAGAGAGGAATATTGAAGGAGATAAAGTCACTAATAAATGACTTTATTATAGGAGCACATACATATGCTCCTGTATGTGCCCTGACCATGGGATTAAAGTGGCAACTTCCATCCTCCAGGACAATGCTCCAGCCAACCGAGCTATTTGACCAGGGCTTAATTTTAAAGAGAGAAAGAAAAGAAGGGGGAGAGAGGAGTGAGATGAGAAGCATTCATTTTTTGTCCCACTCAATCATGATTCTTTGGTTGCTTCCCATGTGTGCCCTGACTGCGGAATGGATCCTAAATCTTGTCATTTGACACGACACTCAACCGAAGGAGTTAACCTGGCAGGGTCACAAAAATGAACTCAAACTGAATGAAAGACTTTAACATGAGATATGAAACCATAAAACTCTTAGGAAAAAAATAACATAATGGAAAAACTCCTTGACATTGGTCTTGGCAATGATTTTTTTTGGATTTGACACACACACCAAAAAACAAAAAACAAAAGCAAAGTCCACAAAAGCAAAACTAAATAAGTTGGACTCCATCAAACTTAAAAGCTTACACACAGCAATAGAAACCAACAAAAAAATTAGAAAACTTATGGTCAGAGAGGAAATATTTGCAATCCACATATCTGAAAATGGGTCAATATATAAATATAAATACAACTCAATAGTAAAATAATAATTTTTAAAAATGAGCAAAGGACTTGAGTGGACCTTTTCAAAAGAAGATCTGGAAAACCATATTTGCCCATGTATAAGATGCACCTTAATTTTGGGGCCTGAAATTTGAAAAAATGTATTACATAAAATATTGAACTCAAGTTTTATTCATCATAAAATTCATAGAGCTCCTCATCACTGTCAAAACTCCCATCCATTAGCTTGTTCTCATCCATGTCTGATGTTGAATCACTGTCTTCATATATTGCCTCATCCTCAGTTCCATCTAAGGCATTTGAAATGCCCCATGTAAAGGATTTGACAATGATCTCAATCATGATATTATCCCAGGATCTTTTCACCCAGGTGCAAACTTCTCCTATAGTTGGGTTCTTCACTCTTCCTGATGGTATCAAATTGTTCCCAGGAGCCTTCATCCATTGGTTCCATGAGTCTTTCATGGCAGCTTTGAAGGGTTTGTTAATGCTGACATCAAGTGGTTGGAACTGGGATGTCAAGCCTCCAGGTATGACAGCAAGTTTCATTTTTTACTCTGCAGCAATCTTTGTGTTTTTTGTTATGTGTGCCCTGAACTGATCAAGCACCAATAGGGCAGGTTTGTGTAAGAGCCCACCTGGCCCCCTTCTCCAAACTTTCTCAAACCGGATCTTCATCCCATCCTGATCCATCCAACCCTTGTCATGAACGTGGACAATCACTCCTCGAGAAATGTCTTCTTTTGGCATTGTTTTACATTTGAAAATCAGCATAGGAGGCAGCTTGGTTAAGTCGGCACAACAAGCTAGAATAACTGTGTAGTGGCTCTTTTCATGTCCACTTGTCTTCACAGTTACAGTTTTCACCCCCTTCTTCTCAACAGTTCTGTTACTTGGGACACCAAATCGAAGGGGGATTTCATCCATATTTGCAATCTGTCCCAACTAAACTGATGTGTCTTCTGACATTGAATGACAGAAGATGAAATTCAAAGACCTTCTGCTCATAGCTTTCAGTCATCTTTTGGGCAAGTCTGGTGCATGTACGCATGCTTAGTTCATTCTGTTTCATGAACCTGAAGCAACAATTGTGTCCTCCTTTGAAATCAGTAACATCTTTTTCATCAGTAATTCTTCTTGCCTCATGCTCAACCATCTTTGTGGACACAGGAATTCCAATTACCCTTTGCTCTTCAATCCATATCTTTAATTCCCTCTCTAAATCAAGCCATTTTGCTGACTTGCCTTTTATGGCCTTCTTCTGCTGTGGCGTTTTCAGTAGGATTTCTTCTTCCCGTAGCCAGTCTCAAATTGATTGTTCAGTTGGAGGAGGACCAAACTTAACATTCAGCAGCACTATTTCTATTCACTTTTGCAAACTGGATCACTTTTAACTTGAATTCAGCACTGTTCAAAAATCTTTTCTGAGCCATTTTTGGGCAGAATGTGGCACAATGTAACCTACCGTAATATACTGGTAAAAGTACAAAACGAGCACGAAGACAACAAGTACGAGAAAGCGGGAAATGCAAGTTAAAAAACTACAACCATTGTATAAGGTGTACCCAGTTTTTAGACACCAAATTTTTCGAAAATGGGTGTGTCTTATATGTGGGGAAATACGGTAGTAAACAGGTACATTGAAAGGTGGTCAGCATCATTAATCATCAGAGAAAGACAAAACCAAAATATACTGTATATTTGATATAGGGTATACATATATCAAATCACATAGGTATATTTAAATATATTGCAGTTATAGTTGGCAATTATAGCTCACTAAAACTGAAAAAAAAAGAAGAAAAAAATGTCAGTGTTCAAAACTTCCATTCTTCTAGAAAACTACATAAAATACCCAGAAAATTTTATATTAAACATTTACAAATCATTCCATTTTTGTGGACATTTTGAATGTTAAGTGAATGTGGATGCATTAGGGATCACTGGGCAGAACATTTCTGCTAGCCCAAATATTTGCCTGTCACCTGTGAGAAATGAAAGAAAAATTACATCAGTGCAATTTGCTCAAACTCTCCACAGAACACTTTACCTCCTAGGCCAGCATTCCTATCTATAAATACAAATTTTCTAGAAGATAATATTTTCCAAATATATTATGTAGGAAAATGTGACTTGAGAGTTTTTTATCTTTTGATGATTTATATTTAGTCTGGTTCATCAGAGCCATTGTGCATCTTGTCATGTGTAACATGTCATATGCAAACCAAATGGGGCTTTCAGTTATGAGATTTTTTTATTTGTTTCTTTAACATATTTTCAACCACCAATAATGGTGTTCTGACTTGGTTTTTGTATGTTTGCACGTGATTTATTTTTGAAATTGTATTAGGTAAATTAATTGCAAATATCATATTTACAAAAGATGAATAACCATCATTTATAAAACAGGGCTAAGAACGGAGTTGAGAGAAGAAAAAGCTGTAGGACACCAGCAGTATAAAAATAAGTACCCCAAACTGTGCTGCTTGTCTGACCTCTCAGGCAGCTTTCCATTATATTCCTTCCTACTTCTTATTTTCTTTATTCTGTAAATGATAATCCATTAAAAGAATATGCAAAATCAAACATGCACTCTCTTTGTCTTACTTAATAACGTAAGAAATTACAAAGGAATGTAGTCTCTAGCATATATTAATGTTAACAGGTATTTCTTACACTCCTACTTTGATGAACCACTGTGCTAAATATATACATTTATTCATTTTATTAATAATTCAAATTTAAGATACTGTACCTATATCTTTTAATTTTTATTTATTGATTGATTTTTAGAGAGACGAGAATGAAGAGAGAAATAGAAACATGAATTTATTGTTTCATTTATTTATGCATTTCATTCATTGGTTAATTCTTATATGTGCCCTGACCAGGGATAGAACATGCAACCTTGACATATCAGGGCAACAATTTGAGCTACCCGCTGGGTCTTATTGTGACTATACCTTCAAGACAGGGTAACTGAGGCTAAGAAATATTAAGTGGGCTCTTCAAAATGACTAGTTAAGTGATGAAGCAGGGATTCAAACTGAGGATTCTGTCTCTGGTGCCTAGTTTGTTTTTCCCCTAAGCTATGGTTCCAATAGAAAAAAAAAGATGTTCTTTGAAAAGCTGGATATTTAATAATTAGTCATATAATTTAATAGAACTGTTAAGAGTAAAAATAATTTTCTAAACATCTTCTGGACCTTATTTTTTGTGAGAAAAATGCATTTTTTCTTGTTTTCTTAGGAGAAACAGGAGTATTTACTCGCAGCTCACCACCCATGAAATTTCCTCCTGAAAATATAGCCATTTTATTTCTCTTGCAACTTTTCACCATGCCCATGATAAAGGTCTTTGCCTCATAAAGGCTGATATTACAGTGAGGAATCAAACATTTGATAGAATTCCCCCAAAGTCCTGAAAATCTGATTTGTGATATTTAAGGGTGAGAGACATTATTTTGCCTCTGACCCCATGTAATTCACAACTTTTTTTTTGATACTTAGGATTTTATCATCAGAATTTAAATTTTCCCTTAAAACTTTTCAGAAGAAAAACACTAACTTTAGCAAAATGTGCTCTTTTATACCTCATATTTATGGACAAACTAGAATCTGCATGCCAAATAGTGATAAAGGCATATAAAGCACACTGAGGTACTTATAAAAACCCGAAGATAAATTTACCTACTGTACGATGTCATTTCTAGCTCCTCCATGAGCCACTGTCCTGCTGAGAAGAATCTGGCTTGTCATAAACAGCAGCCAGGTGTGGAGGAATGTGAGGTCTCACCACCAAGTGACAGACCAGGTTATGCTGCACAAATGGACGCACCACTCAGTTGAATGTGACTCGGCACACTGGAGACATATCATCTCTTATATTTGAATCTGCCGCCAGTCACATACACAATAGCAAATACTTTCCCAGTAGTAATTTATAAATATATTTCAGATGAGAGACTATCCTCAGACTGTTAATAAACTTAGATACAGAAAAAAATCAGCTTTCATTTTCCCCAAACTCCCCTTTTTACAATGCCAGCATGCTTTCCCCAAAATTTCTTGTGCATAAACAAATACTGCAAAATGGAGGTAATCGTATGAAATAAACTGAGTCTTAGCATACTGTGGCATTGCTTTTTAGGTCCATTTTCTTTTCCAAAATTTCCTATATGATTTATAAGTTTACACAATGAGCTCCAGTCAACAAGTTCTGAGCCAAATTACCATTGCAAAAATGTGGGTGTTTTTTTTTTCTTTTTTATGTTCTTCAGCCTAATTTCCTTTCCCATATCACTTTCTAATTCTAGGAGCTCATTAAACTAAACTCCCTAAGTGGCAGTTCTGTGTTCAGAATTTCTTACCTCCTTCTCTTCCATAATTATGCTGCTTTATATTTTACTACAGGTATATAAGCAAACTAATAAACTATAGTGCTACAAATAAAAATACAGCAGAAAAGAGGAAGATGGAGTGTCTGTGGAAGGAGATTATCGTGAGATGGGCTATTGATTAGAAAAATATTTAAATAGAGACTCTAAAACTTCAGTTTTCCTGAGGAATTTGAAATATGTTATTATCTTATTCTGAGATGTATAAGAATGGTGTGGAGTGAAGATCTGAGCCATTTATCAGGAGCTCAATATTGAATGTATTAGGTTTGAAATGTCAATTAGAAATGTAACTGGAGTAGATTAGTAGGCGGATGCATTAATAAAAGTGGATGGAGATCAGGGACGAGGTCCAGACTGGAAGTATGAATTCTGAATGCTTCTGTATACATGTCTTGTTCTTGACCATTAGAGCAGATATGTTCAGCAAGGAAGTGAGTATAGGAAAAAAAGCAAAAAACCCAGTACTCCAACATTTGAGATTGGAGAATGAGGAAAACCCAATGAAAGAAACTTTGATGTTATGACTGATGAAGGAGTAGTAGGGGCTATGCTGTGGTGAGTGCTAATGGAATGTCTCTTTTGAAGGTATTAATTTGTCCAGTGAAAATAGTCTTGTCTTCTTTTTACAGTTATTTATATATGTTATACTAAACAAAGAAAAACATATTGGCCTAAGGGATAAATATTATATCAACTGTCAATGAGAATTGAAAGGATGAACTGAAGATTTGAAAAGAGAGAGAAGGGGCTGAAGATGTTGTCTAGGAGAGTCATATTGCCAAAAGTGTTAACCAATGGAATAAAAAAATAAATAAAGGCTTATATTATTCCGATGGCTTCAATTATAAAGGATAGGAAGTCCTAGGTTATAAACTAGATAGGTTCTGTAAGTTTGAAAATGTTTAAATATTTATATGCACAGAAAGGTAAAAACAAATAAAATATTAACACAAACATCTGTCTAAGTTGTATTTAATAGGTAAATGTACCTGTTCCAACTTACATGCAAATTCAACTTAAGAACAAGCGTACAGAATCTATCTCGTTCATAACCCAGGGACTGCCGGTATGCCTGTATGACAAACTGGGTGGCTAATAACAACACTTTATTGTCTCAGTTCTGGAGGTTAGAAGTGTGAAATCAAGGTGTTGATAGTGCCATACTCCATTGAAAACCTGTGGGAAATATTCCTCCCAGCATCCTTCAGCTCTGGCTACAACAGACATTCGTTGATTTGGTGGCAACGTAATTCCAAGTTCTGCCTCTGTCTTCACATGGTGTTCTCCCTTTGCCTCTTCACCATCTTTCCTCTAGTTGTCTATATCCAAGTCCAAATTTTCTTTGTCATAAGAACATCATCTTATTGAATAGGACCCACTGTGATGACCTCATATTTAATTTTATTACCTCTATAAAGATCACTTTTCCAAATAAAGTCACATTCTGAGGTACTGAGGGGATTATAATTTCAAATATATTTTTTTGCAAGATAATTCAATCCATAACAAAACACACATATTTAGTAATTACTAAGTATAAGAATATATCCTTTAAAAATTACCATTACTTAGTATTAAAATATTTTAAAATAATCTTAACAATGTACAGAGGACACTTTGTTTCTTACAGTGATGCCACCCATGCGACAACAGTGTGAAAACAGTTTACAATTCAATTCCCTTAGCTGCATTCTTTTGAAATTTTATAATTGATGTTTATAAAGGAGTAAAGATTAAAATATAACAGCTTTTGTATTAGGTAAACTTGTTTTAATAGACAATATGATGTTATATAAATTAACATAATATGATGGATCACTCTGAATGGTCTGTAGAGCCGTACTGTAGGTGATACATAGTAAGTCAGAGTACTTTGAAGTCATTGTATCTTGACATGATCTGATTATTGAGTGATATATAAGAATAATTACTTCAGTCTTTCAATCACATTACAGTCATGCACCGCATAACAATGTTTTGGTCAACTATAGACTGCATATATGATGGTAATTAATTAGATTATAATAGAGCTATATTTCCTGTTAAGAAATGGAAGGAAATATATATTTTTGTCTAATGGGAGCAGTATCTGTGAGGCTTGCCTATAGATTCCATCTCATTCATAGCATCTCAATTTTGAATGCATAGATTACATCCCAGTTGGTCAGCCACTGACTGTTTCACCACAATGGAGCCTATTTCCCCAGCAGCTCATATTCGGTGGGTGCTGCAACCCTCTCAGATCTTGTTTGATGGTTTTCAGAGTACATTGCTGTAAATTATTTGTCGAGGACCTAAGATTGTATAAAACACAGATCCACAAGAGCTACCTTAGAAGTACTATGTGCCACTACCACTTTGGCAAAAATTTTCTGTTAGATTGGAACCAACTTGTCCCTGTACGTGGGAGATATTTTCAGGTTATAATGATGTAAAACTTAGATATGTTTTATTTCTTCCACCAATTCAATGCCTAAGAGAGCCCTCTGTGCCAGATAGGGTCAATAGAACCAAAAACAAATTTCCAAAGTCAAAATATGGAGTCCTCAGTTCTACACCCTCTCCATGTTAAAGATCTTCATTTTTTTTATAATGATTACCACAAAGTTCTTAATTTTACAACAGCTTTAACATGCAATAGCCTCACTATTTTGATTTCTTATTCTTTCTGAATCTGTCAGAAAAAAACTGGGAGGGCTTATGAGAGTGTTTACGAAGACTACAGTAGTGTACAGTAATGTCCTAGAATTTTACATTCACTCACCTACTCAAACTCACGCAGAACAATTTTCAGTTCTGCAAGCTTTATTCATGCTAATTGCTTTATACAGGTGTACTATTTTTATCTTTCATACTATATTTTTTACTGTATATTTTCTATGTATAGATATATATAGATACACAAGTAGTTACCGTTGCATTACAGTTGCCTATAGAATTCAGTACAGTAACCTGCTGTACAAGTTTGTAGCCTAGGAGCAACAGGGTATACCATATAGCCTAGGTGTGTAGTAGGCTATATACCATTCTGGTTTGTGTAAGTGCACTCAATAATGTTCAAACAATAAAGAAATCATCTATTTTGCAGAATGTATCACTATTTAAGTGACATAACTAATTTGGTGCACTGACACTTAATTCACATAAAATATATAAAGGTATACACTAAATAATTGCTTCCATCATTTTAAATACATTTGAATTTAAATTTTATCATTGTTTTCTACTTGCAATTCCATACTGGTAACCTAATTAGAGTGCCAAAAAATATAGTCATAAAACTGCTATTGGGAATGAATAGAATAACTTTTTTCAGGCATTTTATTCCAAATTCTTCTCTGTCAGTATGATATAAATTGGGATAATCATGTAACATTAGATTATCTGTGCTCTTGATCAAGCATTCTGGCAAAGAGAAACATAAAAAGAATTTAAAAATATACCCCTTTCCCTCAAAAAATTAGGCTTTTGTGAAATAAACACTGAAATAATTCAGATGTTTTACCATGAACTCAAAGAACACATATATAGATAGGAATTGTTTTTCTCTACATTTTCTCAGAATGACACATCTCTCATAACCCTAGAAATGGAATTCAGTCAGCTAGAAAAGAAAATTTAAGAATACATGAATGTATGTATATTAGAACTTCATGGGTGGAAAATATTCTAAGCCTTTTACATAATTCAAACTTAAAAGAAGGCTGATTTTGCAATGGAAGAATAAGGTATCATTTACAGCTAAATTACTTTTAATAAATGCAGTTTGGCCCAAGGTGGGACAAAGTCTCACTGTACTGGGGCACATTATTATGTCTCTTTCGTACCATTAGAATTATACAACAGTCCCAAATGTGTAAAGTGCATTACTTTATTCAAATAAATTAGAGTATAAGATAGTTTGGAAGTTCTACAAATAACTATGAGAAAGAAGCAAAACCAAGTCGAATAAGGGCCTGAGGAAAATTACTGAAATGTGGAATTTGCCTCTGTGATTATAGCTAAGTCATCAAGGCTTAAGGAAAAAAGAGATGTGTGGGGCATGAACTTGGCTTAGAAATATTGCAATACTCTCAGTGTAGAGATAAGGGAAAATGAGACTTTTATATATCAAATAACTTACCATAGGTGAGATGTTTCAATTTAACATCATGGTAGAAATTGTTCAGGCACAGAGGGACATCAAATTTATTCATGTTTCTTGGTGAGAAGTCCATATATACATAGCATGAGGCCATAGATTGCAGGGCATATGGGAGCCAGATACCAGCTCACCACAGACAGTATAAAAAGAGATATTAAGAAAATGGGGATTTCAACTAATTGTGATGAGACTATAAGCAAGGGCTCTGTCTTACTGAGAGTTAAAGTAATAATAATGCCCATCATATATTGTGAAACTATTATATGAGCAGAACTGTGTAGTACACTTTGTATTCACACTGTCTAATCTTAACACATTACTCATAAATCACACACATAGTGACTGCCTCAACTGGGATTTAGACTCAGGGCTCCCTGATTTCTCAGACTATTTAATCTTCATTATACTTTATAGATGTACTTGTAAGGACTAAAATAACAATGAGGCATATGGACAGGCATGGTCTCCAAATGATCAGGTCCTTAAATGCCAGTTGAAAGTGATTTCAGCTGGCAAATTGGCTTACCATTTGGAAGATTAGAGCTATTGGTCAGGGGGTGAGGGAAAATGGTCTATTGAAGTAAACAATTGAAATAGAGAAGTGCACAGTAGTCAGTAAGAAAGTAATTAAACAAAATGAATAATTTCAGATACACTCATAATTTTTCAAATATGAATTGTTAAATACAGAGTTTATAAAGATATATGGATATATTACAGTTTTATTTCCCCACCCTTTTTGTTTATCGCAGTCACACTGAAACTCTTTTCCCCTAGCATTGTAAGGATAGATTTATTTAAGTTTGTAGAAAAAGAGCACTAGACCTCAATTAGAGTATTGAGTTTATTTTGGATTTGTTTGGCTAAGTTAGTCAAGACTCTCTGAGTCTGAGACATAGTTTTGTTGTTTTTATCAGTCAAACAAATAGCTATGAATGCCTACATAATAAATTTGCTGAAATAAGGGCATTGTAGTTTTACATCATTATTTTCATCATCTTCCTTTTCCCATATTTCTGTCTTTAGATATAAAATAACTTTGTCTTTCCCCTGTGACATCACAAGTTATATCTAACATATTGAATCCATTTTAAATTTGAATGTCCTTTTAAGGTTCCCCACTGTCAAATAATTAGGACTCTCTTGAGGTAACTGTTCATGAACCAAAGAAGGGTTTCAATAGTTTACATAATCCCTTTTCCAATTTATAGTTTCATGAAAACAAACTAATTCTAACCACTTTTCTATTAAACAAAAGGATTGATTACTTTTAACTTATCACAATAGAAATAACTTATATTTCAAACAAAGTCATCTCAGCTTGTATGCCCCTGAGAGAGTATCAAGTCCTTGCCTGGCATCCCCATTTTCTTTCAGTATCTCATGTCATTGATGGTCTCTGACCTTTGGAGAGAAGCCAAGAGAGCAAACAGGGACAGATTCTAGAGAGTCTTATATTTTTATTTTTTTACTTGGGAGAATTAGAAGCCAAGAGAGCAAACAGGGACAGATACTAGAGATTCTTATATTTTTATTTTTTTACTTGGGAGAATTTTTATGGATTCTGCACATCTTAAAGTCTATTACTAAAAATGATACATGGTCCCTTATTTTTACATATGATTATATTGTACTTTCTTTTGCTGGCAAGGAAGATGAATGGAAAGTCAATTGTTGATCAAATATTATGTGACAGGTATATGTTTGGGATCAATGTTTACTTTGCAGCATTGATTAGTACTATTAGGTGTTATTATAAATAACAGAGTTATGACAACCTTTCTTCACTGAAGAGATTGTAGGGAAATCGTGTATCCCCACTGTTTTTCATTTATTGAGGTCTCTCTTAATATGTCTTCAGTTTGAAAACTAAAGCTGTTAGCAAGTTATTAATAGCAAGTTATTAGGCAAAAAAAAGAAGAATTTGACAGTCAAGGAGAATGACAGATGCTGAGTTTTTATTCATATATATTTTCTATCGTAAATTGTATTATATATAATTTTACCTTTTTGGTTAGACTGCAAGATTTTCAAGATTATAATTCTTCCCTACTACTATTTAATAATTTCCTCCAAAATTTTCATAATTTGATATATACAAATTTGTATGCAGATATTTGAATGTTTGAGGGTATTGCTAATGCACCAAGCACTTTTCTAAATACTTTCTAATCTACCATATGTTGGAAGTTCAACCATATTACAAGTTTTACATAAAAAACTAAGAGTTAGAGAGGTTGATTAACATACTGTATTATACAGCCAGGGAGTATAAAATCAGGATTTGAACTCATGTCCACTTAACTTTAAAAGTCAAGTTATTAAGCTTTATATCTAGTTGATGCATTTCCAGCATTTCGTAAACTTATTTTTGGCTCATCTTGATGACTCAAAAACACTTTTAAATTATTATAATTTGAATCGATTTTCAACTGGTGTGCTGCAAGAATTGTTTAAAAACATGTAATACCTGACATGGTACTGACCTCTTTTCTCTTAGATTGTCAAGTAAAAAAAAAAAAATTACAACAGCCAACACAACAATAGCAGTCCAACGTGAATGAATCAAAATTATACCTATTTTTTTTGTCATAGCTGCCTAAAAATATATATTTTTGGTGTGCTGCAGAATTTTAATAATCAGTTTATATGTGCCATGAGATAAAAAAAAGTTGAAAATGATTTAAATAATACACATGCCTATAAGATTGTCTTATCCTGAATTTCTTTTTTTTTTTTTTCTTTACAGGGACGGGGGGGGGATAGATAGGGACAGACAGACAGGAAGGCAGAGAGATGAGAAGCATCAATCATCAGTTTTTCATTGCAACACCTTAGTTGTTCATTGATTGCTTTCTTATATGTGCCTTGACCGCGGGCCTTCAGCAGACCGAGTAACCCCTTGCTTGAGCCAGCGACCCGTAACCCCTTGCTGGAGCCAGTGACCTTGGGTCTAAGCTGGTGAGCATTCTTTATTTTGCTCAAGCCAGATAAGCCCGCGCTCAAGCTGGTGACCTCGGGGTCTCGAACCTGTGTCCTTGGCATTCCAGTCCAACGCTCTATGCACTGCGCCACTGCCTGGTTAGGCTTATCCTGAATTTCTTATAAGCATGTTGTATTCCTTAAGTATATATTTGCAATACTGTTGTCCTTGTTCCTTCTTTTCCACAAATGGTCCATTTGACAATTTACAGTCTATAACGTGGAATAACAATAGTTCACTTATTTAAAGGTTATGTCCCAGTAACCTCAAACTTCTAGATCTTGTTCAAAAATAAGAAATGGTTGAAAAGAAACTAGAAACAAGAGTAATTCTTTTAGCTTTAGTATTTGTGTAATTTGGCCCTGACTAGTTGGTTCAATAGATAGAGCGTCAGTCTGGCTTATGATGTTCCTGGTTCAGTCCCCGGTCAAAACACACATGAGAAGCAATCATCTGCTTCTCTTCCTTTCCTTCTCTTCCTTCTCTCTCTCTTCCCCTCTCAAAGCCAGTGGTTTGATTGGTTCCAACATTGGCCCTGGGCACTGAGGATAGTTACGTTGATTTGAGCATTGGCACCAGACCAGGGTTGCCAAGTGGATCCTTGCTGGGGTGCATGTGGAAGTCTGTACCACTATCCGCCTTCCTCTCACTTAAAAATATTGTTTAATTCATTGCTTAAGGGTGAGCTTAAAGTTCAATACTATGTGATTATGGCAAGGGAATAAGCCCAGACACCAATCGCAATGACCACACCCACATTTCAGTATAGCATTCTTTTTCTTGTTATGTATAGAAAAAATGATTTTGAGTGTATCTGATTACATATGTTATTTACTAAAGTGGTAACTAATAATTTGATTTACAATGGTATTAAGATCTATTCCCTAAACACATCAGCAATCTATTATAATGTGTTTTCCCTTGAAAATTGTTATAGTTGATTGTTATAGTTTACATTAAAAATTTTACCTTAATAAAATTCACAACTGTGGATTAACTCATTATCCAAGAATGGAAGGCTAACAATAAATATACTACATTATAGTCATTTAAATATAGCAATCTTTTAAAAAAATTTTTAGTGACTACATTCCAGAACCAATGAAAAATTTTGAATTATGGGCTGGAGTAGTCATCTAAAATTAAAATTATAGCCACACAAGTGTATATAATTATATAGACCTACAAAAAACTATATACACAAACATGTACATCAATAAAATAAAGCCATTATAAATACTCTGAAACAATATTACAACTAAAACTGAATTGTATTTTTTTATTTTTTGTAAAAGTATATGATAGATTTCTGTAAAAACGACAAGAAATCTGGTGTCCAGATGCAGGTTTCCTCTTGTTCAATAAAAAATCTTCCTTGACAGTTGGTGACTGCAAATGAGTTTAGGAAGCAGATGACGGCAATAAGATGACTTAGTATGCAAATCCTTATAACAGCAAGCCACTCTAGCTGTTCAAATTACCCACTGGGCTTCCAAACATAACAGACTTCTTTCAAGAACTTCCACTTTTACTGAATTGAAACTAAATGCCATGCAAACATTCAGTAGTTCTCATAGGGATATCATTATATTTACCAGTATCTCAATTGCAATTTATGTCTGAAAGGAAATTTATACTCATTTTCCATGCTAGTCTTGACAATAGAATTTGCTTATATCACACAAAGTATACTTTAATTTGATTTTCTTGAACTGTTTCATTTTTGAGTGGTAAGAAATAGACTGAGTATGTGTGTGTGTACGTGTGCACCTGTGTGTTTTAATATATACTGAAATTAGGGTTAGCTATGTATTGTTGGGCTGCGAGAATTTCACTGAATATGCTTTCTTCCTAATTGAGACTTATAAGGAAATATGATATGAGCACAGGATTAGCTTCTAGACTAGGAATCTATCAGATTGCCCTCTTCAGCCATTAACTTCACTGCCAGTTTTCTGCAACCACTTTAATAAGAAACAAGGATATTGGGCCACAAGGCACCTAGTTCAAATAAGTAATGGATTACCCCAAATTAAGTGTGCCATTTTAGTTCCATCAAGTAACAAGTAATGAGTCAAAGTGTAGGCTCTTTGAGGGCAAGGATAACTTCCTGTACTTTCTATAAAGCACTTCAGCACTCGGTAACCTGCTCTGCATATCCCCTTGGGAGGGTCTTCCCTGCTTGTTGGCTGCTTAATATGGTGCTGGAGCCTGACCAGGCAGTGGTGCAGTGGATAAAGCATCAGCCTGGGATGCAGAGGACCCAGGTTTGAGACCCCGAGCTCACCAGCTTGAGTGCAGGCTCATCTGGTTTGAGCAAAGCTCACCAGCTTGGACTCAAGGTCACTGGCTGAGCAAGGGGTTACTTAGTCTACTGAAGGCCCATGGTCAAGGCATATATGACAAAGCAATCAATGAATAACTAAAGTGTCACAACGAAAAAGTGATGATTGATGCTTCTCATCTTTCTCCATTCCTGTCTGTCCCTAACTATCCCTCTCTCTGACTCTCTCTCTGTCTCTGTTAATAATAATAATAATAATAATAATAATAATAATATGGTGCTGGAGACATAATGAATAAATAGGCCGGGAAACAAATAGTCTACCTATCACTTTCTTTTCTGTGTTACATCTTCAATAAATTAAATTGAACTCTCTCAAATATCCAGACTTTCACCACAAGAAAATGTAAAAATAGATTAAAAATTGAAACTACAACAAAGAAGAGTAAAGTGGTCCTTCATCTATTGTGGGGGTTAGGTTCCAGAACCTCCCATGACAGGCAAAAATCTGTGAAGTTGCGACCTTATATTTATTTTATTATTTATATATATTTAAAGGCTTTATAAACCCTCCCCACACTCTTATAAATACTTCCTATGCTCTTAACCACTTTTTACACTCTTAAGCCTACGTAATTTTAACAACATATAAAATTCTAAGCTATGTATTTTATTTCAATTTAATACTCTTAATATGTTTTAATTAAATATTTTATATATTTTTATATTTTCAATTTTTTAGGCTAGAAAATGTTTCTTTTACTGCAAAAATAAATAAATATACAAAAATACCTGTATATCACAAAATTCTATGATATAGCAAAAAATCTGCAATACAAAGTTAGATATATATAATTTAAAAATTCACGATACAGTGAGATCATGAAAAGTGAACTGGGATATAGCAAGGGACGACTGTACTTATATCAACATATTTGAAAGTCTGTCTTACTGTAGTTACCCAGAAGAGCACTTGATACAATAAAAGGGGCTCAGTAAAGTTTCTCTAATTTAATTTTTTAAATTAGTTAATGATGGCAATTATGGGATGAAGCAAGCTAATAAAATAAAACTTACCCCTGGAAGATTATATAATATACAAATGGCGAACTTTTGAATGTTTTATATTTGGTTGCAAATGAAAGTATCAAGTGATCATATTTGCTCTTTTGTAGACTTTGTGTGTGTGTGTGTGTGTGTGTGTGTGTGTGTGTGTGTTTCAGAAACAGAGAGAGTGACAGATAGGGGCAGACAGACAGAAAGGGAGAGAGATGACAAGCATCAATTCTTTGTTGCGACAGCTTAGTTCATTGATTGCTTTCTCATATATTCCTGACCGTGGGGCTACAGCAGATCTAGTGACCCCTTGCTCAGCCAGCAACCTTGGGCTTCAAGCTGGTAAGTCTTGCTCAAACCAGATGAGCCCGCGCTCAAGCCAGTGACCTCAGGGTTTCACACCTAGGTTCTCCGTGTCCCAGTCGGATGCTCCACCGCCTAGTCAGGCTAGACTTTCTTTGTGTCCCTGCTCTTGTATCATCCTATGTACAACACAGGATTTGAAAATACAACAAAAACTTGACCAGACGGTGGTGTAGTGGACAGTGTCCACCTGGAATGCTGATGACCTAGGATCAAAACCCCAAAGATGTTGGCTTGAGCACAGGCTCACCCGACTTAGTGTGGACTCACCAGTTGAGTGTAGGGTCACCGGCTTGAGCGTGGGATTATAGACATGACCCCATGATCCCTGACTTAAGCCCAAAGGTTGCTGGCTTGAACCAAAGGTTGCTGGCTTGAGCAAGGAGTCATCGGCTCAACTGGAGCCCCCCAGTCAAGGCATAGTTGAGAAAGCAATCAGTGAACAACTAAGGTGCTGCAACTACGAATTGATGCTTCTCATTTCTCTCACTTCCTGTCTCTGTTTCTCTCCCTCTCTCAGTACAAAAAGGAACAGGAAAAAAAAAAAGAAAGAAAATACAGCAAGAATTATGCTAACTTTAAAATACCTACTAACTTCCCTGCATAGATTTGATGCAAAAATCTATCCTTCTAGCCTACTAAAAGCTAGATAAAATAGTCCACAAAAATACAAGATGACTGTAATATAGGAACTATTTTCTAAACAGCATGTAAGCTGATACTTTAAATACAATAGTACTCTTAAAATGATATAATACAATCATAAAGACACAAAGCATATTAAATGAATTAAATATATAGCATAGTGAGGTAAATCTGAATGGAGGTGCTTTTGAGTTATGCCCTGCACAAATATATCTTGCTGAGTGCTTAATGTATTAAGGTGATTGAAAACAAAAAATCTCAGATGCGTTTTTTTAATTCTAATGAGTAAGAATTAATCTTTGTAATGATTACCCAGATGACTGCAAGATCCCAAAGTTCCTTGAGAAATTTAAAAAGAGAAGTAAACTAGATTTAGCTTCATTTCTGAGTTAAATGAATTTTTTTGAATGCCAATATTTTGATAACTATCAAACTATAATGTTTAATGCTGCAAACATGTATTAGTTATCTTCTCTGCACAAGACAATATGTTATGTGATTTGTAGAAAAATATAAATAAGATACTTTTCTCTTCCAAGTTTAACATTTATTAGTAAGGCTAAGTAAACATGTAACTGTTTTATACATTTGTGTGATAGTAATAATTTGAAATATTCTTACTTTTAAATAGGATCAGAAGGTTGGATATTGATAAATCACTTGATTCATAAATTTTACAAGATATTCTTTAAAATTTTTTAATTAGGTTTCAAAAAAATCAAAATTAATCTTCATTGACTCCCAATTGCTTTTAGAATGAATTTTATATTTTCCCACTGATTTCTAAAAGTATTTTATATCATGACCTATGCTCTCTCCTATCCTCCTCCAAAACACCTGTATAAAGGCTCAATAAAATAGCATTTAGATTTCTATTTCCTTAATAGAAAAACAACCTGTGCTTTTCTGGCAATAGGTCTTTGCCTATGCTCTAAAATATCATTTGAACTATTAAAATTCCTCTTTTTTTCAAGATTTAAGTCAATGTCTACCACCTTTATGAATCTTATTCTAATATTCTAGTTTCTCTTTCAGAATTGTAATATACTTTGCTTGACTCTTTCAAGGTTATGTAAATCAAAAACAGCATAATATGAAGCCCTATATAAATACTGATTTTTCTTTTCTTCTCTCTTCCTATCTTGACTCTTCAAATATTTGGTAAGTGACCACATTTATCAAATCCCTTTCTCAGTGGTGGGTATTCTCAACAGACTTAGGATCTAAAGGAAAAGAGAGATAAGTAAATTAATTCTCACAATATAGAAGAATAAAGACCATGACAGACAATGAAAAGGATGTAAGAAGAATGGGTAAATAAATTTAAGAAAGAGTAGTAAAACACATAAAGCCTTCAAAAAAATTAAGAACTAAAGTACAACTGTACAAAAGAATATGTCTAATGGGAGATGAATCTAAAGAGAATGAAAGAAGATCATGAACTATGATTAGTAAACTAGTATTTTTGACTCTTGTGAAAACTATGATTAACATGGAAGGTTATATACAGAGGATAGATGTAAATTATAGAAAGACTATCATGGTATCTCTGTGAGTCAAATTAGAGCAGCTAGATTGGAAAGAGAGAGTTTAGTTAGAAAGTAATTGAAAAAATTAAGAGAAATGATGAGGGTTTGACTGGAAGGTGGATGATAAAAATAAGACCAAGGTAGAGACATAAGTTGAATTAATTCTATATATCTGTCCTGGGAAACTACATTTCTCTATTTATGAAGAGAGAGTGAATATATGTGAAAAAGCAAAGGTCGAGGGGGAAGATGATATTTTCTGAGACACTAAATTTAGGTGGTTATCTTTAGTAAGTAATTGAATATACAAGTCTGAAACAAGGCTGTTACATAAACAAACATTTCCTGAAGGGTCAAGTTTAAGGCTAAAATTCAACTAATGATCCCAATACAAGGCATTTAGTCCACCATGAAGCTGATCTACTCACTAGAAGGGTAAAATTTTCAATTTCATATTTCTAGAGTTGGGGACCTTTTTAAATTCCCACAAAGAGAATTAGGTAATATGAGTGGATCTACTCAAGGAAGTGGCTTTGGAAGACAGAAATTCATGGTTATTATTTTTTATTAAATACTTTTAAGAATTATAATTTAAAATAGTTTTTAAAGTGGTCTTTTGTTCAAATCCTTGATATTTTTTACTCAAAAAAAGGACAAATTATTTAAAAATCTTTGAAAATTATGCTGTCCATTTTACAAATAGGAACATTTATATAACAAAAATAACAACTCTTTAACTTGCTATGTAGTGAGGAATAAAAACAAAATGTATATAGTGTTCTTTCCAGAGAAATTGTCAGTCACATATAGAAGATCTATAAAATGATAAATAGTATTACCCACATCATCTTTTGTTTCTTTGCTATCATCATAATTTTCATGTCTAGTTCTTATCCAGTTATGTTAGGGCAGCACTATGAGCAGCTACATTATGTCAGTTAGAACTTCTGGTGTCTTCCAGCAAATGGTTTTGTCTTACAAGTTTCTTAGAATCTTGTTCTACCCCTTAAATGAATTTCCATATCACATTGTGAGATCCCTTATTTTTTATTTCATTCTCTAAGAAACTAGTGATAATGTACTGAAAAACGTTGAATATTCTTAGTTTTCTGTAATACAGAGAGAATTTGGACTATAATAATGTTCTTAGTTTATATATTTGGAAGGTGTCCTTTAAGTTATTTATAAATTCTGTTATTGCCCAAATAATTTGTCTAATAAACCCAAACTTTTTTTATATATTTATGTCTACCCAACTTTATAACAAGTTATTTTGCATTTCCAATAATACAAGTTGGTATTGCAGAATCCCTAAATATAAACACATAAATTGGAATTTATTAAAATTCATGTTACTACAATATACATGTTCAAAATTATAGAAACATCATACAATTTATATTACTAAGATCAGTTATCACATTTGGCTCATTTAAATAAACTAATAAGAAACTTCTTTTAAAGAGATGGTGATAAGAACAATAGAGACAGGAACTATCTTTATGGTGTTCACCACTAAATTGATAAACACAATTACAATTCCCAATAATTTTGAGAGAATAAGTGAATGAATGAATAACACTAGGGAACAAAATTTTTGTTGCATCCACAAAAGTACTTGTTCTTACCTAATTTGAGTGTGCTGATCTCTAATCTAACATTAGTTTCTCTCTGTAGCTACAGTTTTTTTTTGCAATTCAAGATTTTAGGTTTTCATCTTATTGTAAAATTTTCAACATTTAGTTTAACATAATGAAGTAGAATGTCTTCTTGGGCATCATCTTTGTGAAAATATAATTTATATAATACAATAAATACACTAATACACTAAAAGATATGATTGCATCATAATTTGTCTACAATTTTGAAATAGAACATATTAAAACACTTATTTTAATCATAAAATTTGCACAAAACTTATTTAAATTCTATTCAGGCAAAAATTTGCATTTGTAGCTCTTGTGTTTGTGTACTTGTTAAGGACAATCTAGTTTGATGCTCCAGCAGTACTCTGCTCATCACTAACAGCTCCAAGATTTGGGGGAAACATATCTAGGTGACTGTTCAGGAAGGGAATCTTAATGTTCATGTTATATCCAATGTCGCAGAAAGCCAACAGCATCCTTTGAACCAGAAGTTCATAGTTTTCTGCTTTTTTGTTGCCAAGGAAGTTCTTTGTAACTGCCACAAAAGACTTCCATGCTGCTTTCTCCTCCTTCTTCATCTACCTGGCAAATTCTTCCTCACGTATGAGGGTTCCAATTTGAGGTACGTTGAATACACCTGCTTTTATGTTCTCGAAAGACAAGGCAGAAAAAGCAGAAATAATCTGTTGAAAGCATTCACTTTCTTTATTCAAAGCCTGAACAAACTGCTTCATTAAGTCAAGTTTGATATGAAGTGGGGGAAAAATGATCCTGACTCGATTAACTACAGGTTCATTCACAATATTTTGCATCCCTACTTCCAGAGCTTCACTTTTCAGCCACTCCTTCTGTGTCCAGTGTTTCTCCCGAGCTCGGCTGTCCCACAAACACAGAAAGCTAGGATACTTCGTGAAACCTTTCTGTTATCCTAGCAGGAAAGTTACCATTTTAAGATCCACACAAACGATCCAGTTATGCTCCTCATATTTCAGAAAGTCAAGGACAATTTTTATGTCTTTACAATCTTCTCGCAGATGAGTTGAATAACCAATTGGAACCACTACATAAACATTACCGTTGTGTAGGAAAACACATTTCAGACTCTGTTTAGAGCTGTCAAAAAATAGTCGCCATTCTGTTGGACTGTAAGTGGTAACACCTAGCTGGCTGCGAAGACTACTGATATCATGACAGTAAACAAAGTGTTTGTCTTCAGCAAAAAAGTCCACAAAAATTTGTTCACACTTCCTGAAATGGGATACTTTATGAAGTAGATTCTTCTCTTGAAGCCTGGAAGCTAATAACTCAGCTGCTTTCTTTGATAGGTCCAAATCTCTTACTAAGTCATTCAATTCGGGTTGGCTAAACTGCTGAGGGGTTAATGACTCTTTGGCATCAGAAGAAGACCCTTCAGATTCTACAACCATTTCCTCATGCATTTTATCAAAATACACTTGACCACCATGTTCACTTTCTTTGTCCTTAGAAGAAATAAAACCACTGAAAACTGGAACTGGGAGTGTCTCAGAATGTGGGATAGGTCATATTGCTGAAGGAATATTAGGATATGTATCACATGCCGTTTTTTCTTGCCAATGTTCTTTGTATGGATCAGACAGAAATAACTGGATCAGTCACTGCTGTGGTCCTTAGGTTCACGCCAAACCATGGGAATACCAAAAGGCATTCCTTTGCATTTTCCTTTTGTCCAGTCATGAAGCATTTTCTCACTATTAAGACACACAATATGAGGAGCCCAATTCTTGTCTTGATCGCCAAGGGGAACTTGAAAATAGGCAATATATGCACATGTCTCAAATGATGAAATATTGCGCCTTTGACATTGAAGTGTGTAACAGCTACATATATAACAGAAGGTGTCAGGACTATTATATTTATGCCTACTCGAAGAAGCCATGATACAATCTTAAAACAAAATAAGAGGGTGTTTTTATCAGATAATTTTTTACATTTAAAAACAACTATAATTATGTAAAAGTGATGTTTGTAAAACATTAATTGCCTTGTGGTTATGTTCAGTCCAAGAGTCATTGCCCTTTAACTCCAATTTAAAAACCAGTGCAAGAGTTTGCTTAAAGGCTTTTAATCACTGTAAAAAAAAATAGAGGACTGAATGAAGAAGATGGGGCACATATACACCATGGTATACTATTCAGCTAGGAGAAATGATGACATCGGATCACTTACAGCGGAATGGTGGAGTCTTGGTAGCATTGTGCGGGGTGAAATAAGCGAATCAGAAAAAAACAGGAACTGCAGGATTCCATACATTGGTGGGACATAAAAGCGAGACTAAGGCATGGACAGGAGTGTGGTGGTTACAGGGGGTGGGGGGAGGGAAGGAGGGAGAGGGGGAGGGGGAGGGGTACAGAGAAAACTGGATGGAGGGTGGCGGAGGACGATCTCTCTTCGGGTGATGGGTATGCAACAGAACTAAATGACAAGATAACCTGGAAATGTTTTCTTTGAATGTATGTACCCTGATTTATTGATGTCACCCCATTAAAATAAAAATTTATTTATAAAAAAAAAAACAAAAACCAGTGCATGCCATTAACTGTAACAAAAAGAAATAAAAATTGCATAAAAGCTAGAGCATGCACCAAAAAACAGATTTTAGATTTGGAATCAGCAGTACAGAAATATATAGAAACAGTTCTAAAACCTCATGCAACATAAAATGAAAAAAAAATTGTTCCCTAATGAAATGGAAGGACAATATAACATAACGATCTTAGAACTGCAAGGGTCAAGTTTCCAAAACAAGCACTGTCATCTAACTGAGTTTTTGATTTTCTTGTACATGAAAGATTTTTTAGACAATCAGACATAAGAACATGTGTCAGTGAGTTAGTTTTATGTTGTTACATAACAAATTATCAAAAATGTATTGTTTGAAAATAATAACATTTATTAGATCAAAGTTCTATAGGTCAAAAGTCCAGCAAAGTGTGGCTGGCTTCTCTGTCCAGGTTTCACAAAGCCTTTATCAAGGTTTTGTTTAGGCTGGACTCATATCTGCAGCTTCTGGGGAAGAGTCCTTTGTCAAGCTCATTTAAATTATTGACAGAATTCAACTCCTTTAAGTTCTAGGATTGAAGTTCCCCCTTCCTTGCTGGTTGTTCTTTGGCGACTCCTTTCAGTTTTTAGAAGCTGCTTTCCGGTCATTGTCCTGTGGCCTCTCCATCTGTACAACAAAGAATTTCCTTCACATAAATTCCTTCATGCTTCAAATGTCTTGAACTCCCTTAACTGCAACCCGACAGAGAAAACTTTGCTATGATTCAGGCTTGTGATTCAGTTAACCCTACCAAAATAATCCCTCTATTTAGATTAACTGATAAATGACCTTAGTTACATCTGGAAAATCCTTTTGCCATGTCATATACTCTAACCGAGAGAGAAAACCAGGGTGTAGAAATTCTGGGGGCCATGTTAGAATTCTGTCTACCACAATCAAGTTTGTCAATATACCAAACATTGTTAACATATAATTTAATTTAGATGTAAAGATAACTAAAATCAACCAACTAATGGTTTTTCAAGGGTATTTTTAATTTACAAATATGTTCTTATAGTAATTGTAACAGGTTGTTTCACTATTTGCTATGGATCAACACTTAGGTATAGCATATATCAGGGGTCGGGAACCTTTTTGGCTGTGAGAGCCATGAACACCACATATTTTAAAATGTAATTCCTTGAGAGCCATACAATTATCCATGTACATTATGCATTATCCAATAAAAATTTGATGTTGTCCTGGAGGACAACTGTGATTGGCTCCAGCCACCTGCAATGATGAACATGAGCTGTAGGAAATGAATGGATTATAATACATGAGAATGTTTTATATTTTTAATGTTATTATTTTTTTTATTAAAGATTTGTCTGCGAGCCAGATGCAGCCATCAAAAGAGCCACATCTGGCTCATGACCATAGGTTCCCGACCCCTGGCATATATTAACCTAAATATAAAATAGCTTTTTTGTATTATAATGGCTTTTATAAATTTATTTTTGATGATTGCTGTCTTTTTGGATAAAAATTGCTGGTTTTATTTTTATTTTGTGCCAGTAAAATTCTAACCTTATTTAGGATAAGCTCTAGTCCAATGTAAAAAAGTGATATATACATTTGCATTTGTATAACTGTTATACTATAACACAACCTACTGATCCATAGTTCTAAATATGATTAGTATGTATTCACAAATTTACAGATAAACTGTGGCTTAATTTATGTTTCAAACAGGATATCTAGAACACATAGCTTTATTTTATATGGAATATGCAGTATAGTTTGTTCCCTAAAATACCTTGGTCCTTAAGGTGTATATTATGAAAACCAGGCAAGTACTCAGAATGTACATTACTTAACACAAAGGTGTTGCTAGAGTAAACAGTGTTGAAAAACAGCCACTGATGTATGTTGAATTGGGTATGGGACGTTTTTTGTTTGAGAAAATATTGACTATAGATTTTTGTAAGCCACTATAGTCAATCTCTGTGGTTAGGCTACAGACTCAATTAAAGTAGGCAAAGGAATAAAGTCAGATTTTGTAACCTAGAAAATATAAAAGCAAAATTCCTTCTATTCTAAGCCATTTATTTAAGGAAAGAGCATACTAGAAATAAACAAATTTATTGGCTCTGGCTATTTATTGGCCCCAGCTGGGTTGAACATTGACCCCAGACGGGCACTGCCGAATAGATCCTGGGTGGGGAGCATGTGGGAGTCTGTCTCTGTATCTCCCCTACTCTCATTTTAAAAAATTTTTGGCGTAAAAATTCCTTTCTTATAACTAATGAAGTTTGCATTGTCCTCAAAGGTGCAAAGAGAATTCCTCCATAATTTGAAGACACCCATGTTCCTTTAGTTCACTGCTGTATCTTCTAGCCCAGGGGCCCCCAAACTTTTTACACAGGGGGTCAGTTCATTGTCCCTCAGACCATTGGAGGGCTGGACTATTAAAAAAACTATGAACAAATCCCTATGCACTCTGCACATATCTTATTTTAAAGTAAAAAAAAAAACAAAATGGGAACAAATACAATATTTAAAATAAAGAACAAGTAAATTTAAATCAACAAACTAGCCAGTATTTCAATGGGAACTATGCTCCTCTCACTGACCACCATTGAAAGAGGTACCCCTTCCAGAAGTGCGGCGGGGGCCAGATAAATGTCCTCAGGGGGCCACATGCGGCCCGCGGGCCGTAGTTTGGGGACCCCTGTTCTAGCCCGTAGGCTATATACATCATGAGTTTCTTTAATGTTTTAGTTGTCTTAAGATATTTAGATCATTAAATTCTTTGTTTAGTTACATTTTCAGTTTAAGAATAGAAGTTATGAACACCACAGTCAAGCAATAGATTTAATCAGTATGAGTTGAGAAAGTTTTCTTTTCTTGGTTTAACACAGAAGACTTTCACTAAAGATGACAAGACTAATGAATAGATTTTCTTTTTTTTATAATTTTTTTATTTTTTTTATTTATTCATTTTAGAGAGGAGAGAGAGAGAGGGAGAGAGAGAGAGACAGGGGTAGGAGCAGGAAGCATCAACTCCCATATGTGCCTTGACCAGGCAAGCCCAGGGTTTCGAACCGGAGACCTCAGCATTTCCAGGTCGACGCTTTATCCACTGTGCCACCACAGGTCAGGCAGATTTATTTTTCAATATGGCTTATACTGAGTTTATGGAAACTAATTTTTCACTTTCTTTTCAAGCATACTGCTATTTGTGAAATGTTTTTATCCTTTCACATGTTATTTGTGTTGTATTTATACTTGCTTATTTCATCTAGTCTTCAATAGCCATTTCTATCATTTTTTCTAATGATGCTTATTAAATTTCAGATAAAACATCAACAAAAAGAATTAACTGTATGTGATGCTATTTAATGATCATATTCAATCACACAGTAATAAATATGATGAAGTATGATGGTGCTTTGACTTTTACTGAAACACTCAAGTACCTCAGACACATTATTTGTTTATAAGGCAACACTGCCGTCACATGCAACAAAAATACAAGTTATTGGATACTGATAGCATCATCTTCTTTGCAAAATTAATACTACTATGGAAACTACTAAAATTATTCCAATAAGGTAATATTGACTTTTAGTCAGCTCAATTAAGCTCTTGTGATTAACTGATTTAGAAACAAACTGCTAGATTGTCTTCCAATTTAGAAACATTTTTAAGGCCTCATAGTTAATATAAACTTGTCTCATTTGCAACAGCACTAGACATCTAAGATTTAAATTTAACTTAAAATTTTATTCACATTATTTCAAAAACAGCCAATGATTTTTATCTCCTCTTGCTATTAAAGTACAGACGTTCATTCCACTGGAAGCTAGTATAAATTATTAAGAAACTTCTAAACAATCTAATATTATTTGAGTAAGTTGTAATAGAAATATCAAAACACAAAAAACAAACATGATTCACAGGTTAAAAAAAAAAAGAACAAATAGGCCTACCACAGTTAAACTCTGAACTCTGAGAATCTGATAGTACATTCACAAATTTTTATTTGTTTAATTTGTTAATGTCAAAGTTTATTAAGAATTCCATTACTTTGATATTAAAATATTAGAGATTTAGATGCTTTATATTCAAATTATTCAGTTTTAGTAACCAAATACTATACCAAGTTAGCAACTAAAAACAGTGCTTCAGTATCTACTTAGGTTTGTAGCCCAAGGAATTGAAGTCCAAATTGAAAAGCAAGGCATTTATTGTTAAATTTATTTATTTATTTTATTTCTACTACTAGACAGTATAGGAATTTGTTTATGTGATAATTTTCACTCTCCTAGGCTTATTAATAGTCCACATGATTCTGTTTAGTTCTCAGAGATAACCTAATCACTTCCTTATAAAACAAAAGAGAGGTCAAATGTCTGATGGAATCTTAGTTTTCTTACTGAAGCTGAATGTGTTTGCATTTTGCACGTTTAAGTTGAGATAGCTATTTGGCTGAGACTTCAGGCCAGATAATACTGATAAGAAAAACAGCAACACAGTATCAACAAAATTTCAAGAAATAAAGATGTTTCACAAAACTGGTTTGTTATGTAATGTTACCAAATATTGTACTTTTTCAAGAGTATTGATAATATCCAGTAAGATGCAGCAGTAAAACTATTTAATACATTTTATAAAGGAGAAACTACATTTACTTAGGTGTAATTTTAAAAATTCAAAAGGAAATAACTAGATTATTGTTAATAATTTTAATCTCTGAACTCATCTGGTATGTTAAAATATATTTATTCACATTTGGAAACTCGTAATTGTTCTAGCAGTAATGTAGACAAAAGTTCAATAAGCAATTAAAAAGTATTATCCATAAATTATTTTAATATAAATTATCCAAAATAAAAATAGATTACTGTACTTTTTTCAATTGAATACAATTAACTTCAGTAATTACTTTTAACAAAGTTTGCAGGTTATAAAAATATGCTCAGGTAGGAAACACACAAAAAAGATTTTTGTAATTTGTCATATTATCAAGAATGAAGCTAATTATATAATTCACAAAATATACAATTTCATATATACTCATTGCAAGAATAATTATAGTTGAGTACTGGGAAATAAAAAAAATTAACCCATTAGATTAATTACTTCTTATCCTTAGTAAAACAATAGAGTAAGGGAAGTTGAGGATCCAAAATATTTTTAAAGTGATATTTCTCTTAATATATCCACACTTTAAATAGAACTATTTCAAAAGTTTATCTCAGTAACAAAACATTAAACAAAATGTACAACTTCCACTTATTGGCAAAATGGAATTTTAAAACAATTTACCAGATTGCCTAAAACAATACTCAAGATATATGAACTGAAGTTTCTCAAGATGCTATCAAGTGACAAAAGACAGTATTTCCTGAAAGATAAGGGATGATAAATAAGTAAGGCCTATGTTACCCAACTAGCTGCCATGAGAGAGTTTTCAGGTAAAGACAAAAGAAAAGGAATCCAGATAAATTCTGGTGAACTCCCATGAGATGAGAAATAAGAGCCAAGAGACTGGGGATGACAAGGTAAGAAGAGTTGGCTCAGCAAAATAACAGAAGAGAAAGCTGTATGAAGTAATACAATTCCAAGGATCTTAGGGACCTTCACAAGTGTTTAACTACAAGTTGATTAACATATTCATTAATTGAAACTACCCAAGATTATGGAAAGAACCACTAAAAAAGAAATAGAGGTAAATTTACCCAGAGATGTAGGATTTGAAATAATGCCCATTGCCAGCAGTTAGTCTAAAATACCTAGTGATTCAGAAGGCATTGCATAGGCCCGTGATGGCGAACCTTTTTATAAAAACAGCCCACTTTTGCAGTGCTGGTCAACCTGGTCCCTCCTGCCCACTAGTGGGCGTTCAAGCTTTCATGGTGGGCAGTAGCGAAGAAACCAAACGGCGCTGCGAATGGCCCACCATGAAAGCTGGAATGCCCACTAGTGGGCGGTAGGGACCAGGTTGACTACCACAGCTCTAGACAAAGGGCTACAAGCCCCTCCCTATCCACTCCAACCAGTACTTGACTTTGTATAAAAGGCTGGAAACTATTAGGCCCTACATGATTTGGGATTGTGCCTCATGTAGCTAGCTGGCTAATTAATAAACTCAAAAATTCATTTGGAGTTGGTGTCTTTGGGGAACTCGCTGGTTACATTTTAACATAGCTAGCGAGCAGGCTGACAGCTGTCAGAAGAAGGCTGTGTGAGGGGAGTGAAGTGACTGAGCAAAAAAGGGAAAACTTTCAAGAACATGGGAAACTGTTGATTGCAGAAGTGAGGGGTTTGGGAAAGGTGGAAGAGGGTATGGGGGGTTAAATGGTGATAGATGGGGACTTGACTTGGGGTGATGAACACACAACACACTGCAGAGATGTGTTGTAGAATCTTATGCCTGAAACCTGTATAATTTTGTTAATCAGTGTATCACCCCAATACATTCCATAAAAAGGAAAAATAACACATAACTGACACATGATAGAATTATCAATCACATCAGAACCTTTATAGTAATTGTATTCCATGGACACACAGAGCATTGAGCAATATAGATCATATTTTTCTGTGCCCTAAAACAATCTTCTAAGAAGAAAAGGATTTAAACACATAGTGGAACTAAATTACAAATTAATTACTGAAAGACCTCTGGAAGATCTCTCAAATTTGAAAATTAACACAACTTTAAATAAGTCGTTCACTAAAAACACAAAGAATAAATTTAAAAATATGTTTAAACTTAATGGAAATGAAAACAGCATATCAAAACGTGTGATGCTATGAAAGTGATACTTTGGAGGCAAATTTTAATGCTAAATGTTAATAAATACTAGGAAAGAAAGTTTTGGGTGTTTTTTTTTTTATAATTGAGAGGCAGTGAGGCAGAAAGACAGACTGCTGCATGCACCAGGAATGGAATCCACTCGCAAGCCACCTACCAGGGATGCTCTGCCCATCTGGGGCCATTACTCTGTTGCTCAGAAACCAGCTATTTTAGCACCTAAGGAGAGGCCATGGAAACATCTTCAGCTCCTGGAGCCAACTTGCTCAAACCTTTTTGAGCCATAGCTGCGGAAAGGGGAGAGAAAGAGACAGAGTGAGTGAGAAGGAGAAAGGGTAGAAAACCAGATGGTTGCTTCTCCTGTGTGCCCTGACTGGGAATCAAACCCAGGACTTCCACACACCAGGAAAAAATGTCAAATCAATTATCTTAGATTTCATTTATCTCTAAGGAACTAGAGAAATATGAGCAAATTAAAACCAAGATAAGTAGGCCCTGGCTGGATAGCTCAGTTGGTTAGAGCATTGTTTTGATGCACCAATGTTGTGGGTTCAATGCCCACTCAGGGCACATGCAAGAATCAACCAATGAATGCATAAATAAGTGTAATAACAAGTTGATGTTTCTCTCTCTTTCTCAAAAATAAAAAAATTAAATAAAGCCAAGATAAGCAAAGAAAGGAAATAAAGATCAAATGAAAGTCAATTAAACATAAAACAAAAATATGAAAGAAAATCAGTGAAACAAAATGCTGATTATTTGAGAAGATAAACCTGTATCTAGTTTGATTAGGAAAACAGATTAGATATACTTCCAATTTTAGGAATGAGCATGGCTACACCACTAGGAAAGATACTGATATTAACAGAATAACAGAAGGCTATAATAAAAAATTGTATCCCAGTGTATTTAAAGCATAAAATTTGTAAATTCCTCAAAGACAAAATACAAAGCTCACATGAAAATAAATAGGTAAACTGAATAGCACTATGTCTATTAAAGATACTGAATTGGTAGTAAAGACACCTTCAAACAAACTCTTGACACAGATTGCCTTATTAGTAAAATCTATCTAACATTTAAAGAAGTAATACCAATTCTATAAAAAGCTCTGGAAAGCTTAAAAGAAGAGGGTACTTCCTAACTAATTGTATGAGATTAGCATTACCTTATACCAAAACCAGGCAAAGAGAGATGTATATACTAATATGCCATTATAATATCAGAAGATCAAAACAAATAATTTGTTACTCATTCAACAATATGTAAAAAGGAATAATGTATCATAATCAAGTGGAATTTATTCAATGAATGCAAGGTTAGTTAAGCAATTAAATGAAAATGTTATTCACCACATTATCAAACTAAAGAAATCACCTATCACCTCAATCAACTCCATAAGCTAATTAAATAAAATTTAAAGTCTATTATTGAAAAAAAAATTAAAAAGGGATAGAGTGAAATTGCTTCACATTGATAATGGACATTTAAAAAAGAAAAAGCTACAACTGATCTATTTAATGGTAAAATAATTGAAAGATTTTTTGCAAAGATCAGAAAGAATACAAAGATATATGCCCCATCCACTTTTATTCAATATTGCTCTGAATGTTCTAGCCAGTGCAATAGGAAAGTGATGAGAAATAAAAGAAATCCATATTGAAAAAAAGTAAAATTGACTTTTCATGAAATGATTATATATATAGCAATTACAACAGAACCTACAATAAAGTTATTAGAATTAATGAGTTTAGTACCAGCTGTGAGACATAAGGTACCTATATTTATAAATTGTATACCTTAAAATTTTAAACATTCCATTCCTGGATATTGACCTGAGGGACGTGAAAGTTAATGTACATATAAAGATCTGTACATCTATGCTCACAGTCTAATTTGTAACAGTCACAGCTATAAACAATGTAAAGTTTCTTCAACATGTGAATACACTTAGACTGCGTTAAATTTCTGAAATGGAAAGCTACTCAGCATTAAAGAGGAAGGTACAATTGATACATGACACAAGGTAGTTGATTCTCAAAATGGTTATTCAGAGTTAAACTAAACAGAAAATAAAATTACATACTGTATATTTTCATTTTAAAAAATATTCTAGAAAATACACATTATTCTAGCCTGACCAGGTGGTGGCACAGTGGATAGAGCATTGAACTGGGATGTGGAAGACCCAGGTTTGAACTTGAGATCAACAGCTTGAGCATGAGCTCATTTGTCTTCAGCACAGGCTCATAAGCTTGAAAGTGAGGTTGCTGGCTTGAGCTTGGGATCATAGACATGATCCCACGGTCACTGGCTTGAGCCCAAAGGTCGCTCAGTTGAAGCTTAAGGTTGCTGGTTTGAAACCAAGGTTGCTGGCTTGAGCAAGTGGTCACTTGCTCTGCTGTAGCCCCCCAAACCCCAGTCAAGGCACATGTGAGACACCAGTCGATGAACAACTAAGATGCCACAACGAAGAATTGATGCTTCTCATCTCTCTCCCTTCCTGTCTGTTTGTCCTATCTGTCCCTCTCTTTGTCTCTGTCTCTCTGTCACAAAACAAAAGAAAAAGAGTAAAAATGCACATTATTGTATAGTGATATAAAGCAGCTAATGGGAGAGAAGGAAGGGAAGGAAAGAGGAATTACACGGAGGCATGAAAAGATATTTGCAGTGATGCATATGTTACATACCTTGATTGTAGTGATAGTTTCACAGATAATTACAGATGTAAAAACTCATTAAATTTGTACTTTAAAAATATTTAGTTTATTTAAAGCCTATTGTATATATTTCAGTAAACCTAGAAAATTTAAAAAATAGAACAGAAATTTTAAATATTCTAATTCAAAAGAAGCATAGACTCCATTAGCACAACCTTTTCCTTAACATGTAAGAAACAACAGAATGGAGTGAAAAATTATTTTAACAAAAACATAACTTTGCTTCTTTTTCCTGAAACCAAATGTAACAGTTTCCCTTCAATAGTTTAGTTATAATTTTAAAGATTTTTTTAAAGAATTTTTTTCTCGGCCTGACCTGTGGTGGCGCAGTGGATAAAGCATCGACCTGGAAGTGCTGAGGTCGCCGGTTCGAAACCCTGGGCTTGCCTGGTCAAGGCACATATGGGAGTTGATGCTTCCAGCTCCTCCCCCCTTCTCTCTCTCTGTCTCTCTCTCTCCCTCTCTCTCTCTCCTCTCTAAAAATGAATAAATAAAAATAATAATAAAAAATTTAAAAAAAAAAAAATTTTTTCTCTTGAATTAAACCAGAAACACTTTCTCTTAAGAGATAACTCATCACCTCCATATCCAATAAATGAACTCTGTCAAAGTCTTTACCATACATAACAATTTTTTTCTTTCTTTTGAAATAAAAACCAATTCAATAATAAATATTAAGAAGTAATCCTGCTTGTTTGTTTTTTTTATAAGGTACTGGTTATCAGTAGCAGTAGCAGAAAAGTCTACTTCAAATCCATCAATATCATTTTCTAAATAGATATTTCCCCTGCTTACTTCCTTCAGAAATGGACCATGGGTTTTTTACTGTTTCTCCTACCAGTGCTACTAGGGAATTTAGTGACACAAAAGCCTATTTTGGGAGCTCCTTTTAAACCAGGGTTTGTCAACTTTCTGAAAGCACCAAGAAGTAAATATTTTAGGATTTGCAGACAATAACATCTCTATCACAACTACTCAGCTCTGGCGTAACAGTGCCAAAGCAACCAGAAGATATGAAAACAAATGAGTATCTCTGTGTTCCAATCACACCTTATTTTTAAAACAGGTAAGGGACAAGATTTGGCCTGTGGGCTTCAGTTTGCTGACCTCTGCTCTAAACTGTGAAGAACTAACAAAAACATAATTTTTCAGGGTTTAAAATCAGAGAATGTCTGCCTACTAATGATAAGGGTGATGATAACATTGGTAATATTCACATGAATTACACCTTCATGAACCCTATAAGAAGGGATTTAGAGGCCTGACCTGCACAGTGGTTAAAGCGTCGACCTGGGACACTGAGGTTGCCGGTTCAAAACCCTGGGCTTCCCTGGTCAAGGCACATATGGGAGTTGATGCTTTTGGATCCTCCCCCCTTCTCTCTCTCTCTCTCTCTGTCCCCTCTCTCTAAATGAATAAATAAAAAATTTTAAAAAAAGAAAAAAAAAGAAGGGATTTAGATATGTTGACCCATATATTCATAAAAATAACTATGAACTAAATGATCATACTCTTATTTTACAAATAAACTGACCTCAGAAAAACTTAGTAACTTGCGAAAATCAGTAGGATGATAATCATTATAGGAAAAATTATTTAAAGCCAGGCTTTTCTAACTCCTAATAACCAAGCTATAAGTAAAACTATTGATAACTAACTTGAAGGAATTGTAATGTCTTTGTTTTTGGAACACTTTGGCTATTTGGTCCATCATATATATCCTCTCATCAAATGGAATGGAGGGTTGAATAGCATCCAACCTTATTAATATAAATAATGACTGGACACCCTAAGCCAAAAGTGACATCATTCTTAATAGACTGAGTGGATTATCTGAATAGTTTTGCAGACTACTTTTACTTTGGCTTAATATCACTTCAGTGAAGGATCAGGTAAAATGTGAGATCGTTAATAATCTTATCTTGGTATTATATTACACATGTTATCTGATTGGATTAACTAACAGGAAGTAAGTTGACCAAGCATTATATCAGGGCTCATGATTTGAGTATGCTTTGATAAAAGTAGAAACAATAGGACTGATTACAACATTACAGAGGGGCCCCAGTATTAGAGATTCCAAAATTGGAGAGCCAGTGTAGAAGAAAAACAACAGGCAAAGAGGATTATCTAAGCTAATGAAGTGTAGCTGCATAAAGTGAAAATCATATTGTCTGTGATCACACACAAGCTGAGAGTAAGGAACCCAGGCAATCTTGTTGTGATAGAGTGATGGAGTTTCACTTGGAGTGATGTTAAAATAGCAACAATAAATGATGATAGCTGTTGGTAAGGCAAAACTTCTTTATCTAGTATCTCATTACCAAGTTTCTTGTTGGGAAGAACAGGTGTTAGGAGCAGACAGTGTCAAAAATCCAATGTTAATTAAAAACAATGATTTTCTATTTGAAGACAGAATATATTGTTGATAGAATAGATGATCTGACACTGTTGAAGTAGGAGCAAAATAATAAAACTCACACATAGAACAGACAGCTTGTATTCTCATGGAAATAGCTTCCATAGTGGAAGGGACACTATATTTTTTAAAACTTTATTTATTGCCTCCAGCATAGTGCCTGACAGATAGTAAATATATATATATATATAATTATTATATATATATTTTTTTTTTTTTTGAGAAAGACGAGAACATTAAACTGCTCCTGTATGTGCCCTGACTGGAGAATTGAACCAGCAACCTCCATACTCCAGGACAACCCTCCAAACAACCAAGATGTCCAGTCAGAACTTACTTAAATTTTTGATGAATGAATCAGAATGGATGGAAAATGGTTGACTAGTTGGATAAGTGAATAAAGAGGTGTAGAAAAAAGAACTGAAGTTAGGCTTGTTTACTTATGTATGATTTAGTATGAGCTCATGGCAGAAAGCCGTGTGTGTGTGTGTGTGTGTGTGTGTGTGTGTAGCCTATATAAGGCTATGGGTACTTTTCCTCAGTGCAGATTACTTGCCTTCCACTGTGCAAAGCATTTTTCCTTTGCTTAATTTGCTCACCTGTCTCTGTGAGCTGCTAATAAATGTGAATGGCCCAATGCTTTCCAGTTCCACAGTTCCTCTACTGTCTGCCTGAATCCAATGTGAACCTGCCTGGCCTTGACCACGGTCATTATATCTGGCACAGTGAGCAAGGTTCAGTTTAGACCAGTATGAAACCAGCATTATATTTGGTGTCGTGGGCAGGATTCAGATCAGATCGTTTTGGAGCCACCAACACCCTTGAAAGAGTGGAATGGTGGAGTGGCTGTTGTTCTCGAGCATATGGTTCCCTGTGGCTATTCTGTTGGAGGCTATGGGATGGGTGTTTTTACCGTCCTGTGAGAAGAAACTGAAGGCTCTCTGTGATGAGAGGCTAAGTGAGATCAAAAGCTCTAGATGAGCTGCAGGCTGAATGCCAAAAACAGCATGACCTGGAACAGTCACTTGAAAAAGTTGCAAATTCCAGAACTCCAGTTCAGGCTACAGGCTGAGGACCATGACAGCTTGAACTGGAATGGCTGTTGTAGAAGGAGACTAACTGCTTTTGAGAGCTTCAGTTTGAAATGCAAGCTGAACACCAATGGTACCTGGAATTGGAAAGGTTGCTTGAGAAGGAATTGCAGGTCTGAAAGATCCAGTTTGCACTAGAAGCCAAATGCTGGCAGCAGCAGTTATTAGAGAAACAGCTGTGGGTTCAAGAGCTCCAGCTTCAGCTTCAGGCTGAGAGCTGACAGCCACAAGATCCAAAGCAGTCACTGAAGAAATACCAGTAGAATGACTCTGAGTCAGTGGTAGTAGGCATTTCTGACTCCTCTGAGGACAAGGTGGAGGGGGAGGTTTGGGCTGAAACTGCCATTGGCAGAATCAGAGCCTGGCTGATGTCACTCAGAAGGGAAAAACTCAGCATCAAAAACTGCCTCAGTGACAGACACAACCCTGTCTGCAAGTAGTGGAGCATTATGTGGTCTGGCCCTACACCCAGGCAGAGTTGATGGAGTCAGGGACAAAATTCAGGCACAAACCTACTGAGTGTCTGGCAGCCTGGTTGCTATGGTTGTGAGACATACGGGTGAATGGCATCATACACTCCAGAGCAGAGATGGAAAAATTAGCCAACATTACCACACACTCCTCCTTGAGGCAGCATCTTCAGAACTACTGTGACAACCCAGGAAACCATACCCTATGGGTGATGGCTGCCATTTATACTGTCTGGCAGGATGCTGGAGACTTGCTGGGGGCAGTAAGTCAGCAGAAATCATATACTGAGCTGCAGCAGGTCCTCTGGGAAGTAGGTATGAGAAATGCTGCTTTCAACCTGAGGTCCTATGGGCCAGTATTTACAGGGAAGTATTTACAGCAGAGATTAAGAACCTTATTTTCTGTAGTACCCTATCAGCCCTTTTTGGATCACTAAGGGCTATCTTAAGTCCCTACGTGTGGCAGCCCATCAATACTTTTACACACATGGTGGCAGCTTTGGTGGAGGTAGAAGAAGCATGACAACACAAGGGTGTATGGGATGCTGCCTGTGCTGCCCTTCCTCCCTTCAACCAACAAAAGAAACAGGCCTGTAAAGGTTACCTGAACATAGATGTGGGTAGATTTGATTATAGCCAGGGAAGATAGAAAGAAATTATGTTTGCAGGGCTAATAGAGTTCTGTTAGAACTTTTGGTGGCAGTGTAAGTTTGAACAGAGGTTCCAGCTGCTGAAAAAGCAGGGAAACTGGTGGCCCCAGCGGCTTCCAGGAAAACAATTTGTGCTTGCATTGGATGGTTGCAAGATTATATGATAGAGACAACTGAGGAAGAGGAGGATTCCCAAGACCCTTTGTTACAGTTTGAGTAGGGGAAGGCCAAAGAACCTGTCTAATGGGGATGTCCAGGGTCCAGAGGCTCCATATGAAATTGGCAACCTACTAATCCCCTTCTAATGTGCATCAGGTGTTGGTCTTAGAAGATAATAGGTGCTTTTGCATCAGGTAAGAGAACTGTCAAGGCAGCACAGACCTTGATTGTGTTGAACTCTTTCAGGCTCTGTGAGCTTGCTGAGGGTTTTGGATGGAGCTTGTGGCAATGGAAAAGTGCTCATAGAAAGGTGCTGAGGTCCATTATCCAAGAGATGTATGGCAAGTTGAATTCAATGGATCTTCACCTTGGGTGGTTAGCAGAGACAACTGAGTTGTCTATCATGGACTGATTACTGACCAGTGTAATGGACTCTTGAAGTAGGGACTGTGACAAGAGGGGGGCACTGGCTCCCTTGCTGAATGAACACACTGCTTGTGGACAGTACTACACGAGACCCTGATGGGGGGTTGGTTACACCTGTGGAGGCCCTCCTGCACTAGAAGCTGTTCCCATCTAGTTGCAGATATGCATCAAGGACACAACTGAAGCTGGGCTTTGGGCGGTAGGGCAACATGCTCCTGCCTACCCTAACAACCCTCCTTAAAGACCAACAGCTTCAAAGGACATGGCCCTGGACTGAATAGGCCCCCATCTATAATGGGTGGCCTTGTTGGCACCATGGGGTAGGGAGCTAGAGGTGGACCTCCAATTAACTCCCTGCACAACCAGTGCCTGGATGCCTAAGGTAGAAGTGCATTGTCTCTTAAGTGCTCAGGGAGATGTCATTGTGAAGGGCACCTTTGTAATTGTCATTTTTGGTGTAGCTTGTGCTGTTGCTGTAGTTTCTACTGTTTATGTAATAATGTACCTCACTCCTCACAAAGGGACCATGGCAGAAGATACCTGTTGTATAGATTGTAGGTGAGCAACCCTAAAGGGCAGATTGTAGGGAAAACAGCTGTATGGTTGGCTTCCTTACTTGTGCATGATTAGTGTTTAAGCACATGGCAGAAAGTCGAGTGTGTGTGTGTGTGTGTGTGTGTGTGTGCGTGTGTGTGTGTGTGTAGCCTATATAAAGCTACACATACTTTTCCTCAGCATGGATTGCTTGCCTGCTGCAAGGTGTGGTTTCCCTTGGTTGCTCACATGCTGTGATAAGAAGAGATTTTCCCCTGCCAGTTTGCTCACCAGCAGTTGCAAGAATCTAATAAAAAGGAATGGCCCAATGCCTTCCAACTCAGCAGTCCCTCTACCATCAGACCGAATCCAGTGTGAACCTGCCTGGCCTCGACCACTGGCATTACAAGCAGAATAAATGTAACCTGAGAATTAGTCTTCCAAACAAAAAAAGTTGGGAGGGAGTTTAAATATCCTGAAGTTCAATAGTTTCATTTAACAGATAAATAAATTGTGTCTTATAATGGTCAGGGTTCAGGTTCCAGTTGATTCATAAAGTAGTATTGTCATTTTGTGAGAATCCTTTTCCTTGTGATATGAAAGATAGTGAGATACAATGTTTCTAAGTTGGAGAGAGATTCATTTTAGTTACATTAAATATTCTATAATTTAGTTGGCATATGAGTATATTGCTATGGCTATTATAGGTTATGATAAAAGTAATTTTAACTTAATTACTTTAACTTTGTGCAATTGTACTCACTTCTATGACAATCTTTGTGTAGGGTTTTTATAACTTGATCATTTTCAAAGAACCTGACCATTCCTCTAAAACTTGACATATGAAAGACTATATTTTTTAAAAACCTTTTTTGAAATAATCTAAGTAAAATAAAAATCATCTCATTGTAAAATAATTCATTCAGGCACAAAACTTTTTTCAAAGACTTGGTGATGGCATTTAAGAATTGAAAATATTTTTTTCCTTTCATTACAAAAAAGTATATAGGAAAACTGCATTCCTGTACAGACCTAAGTATTTGACACAAGGGAAAAATAAATATAATTTTAACATAAAACATTATATGCATTAATTTTTTCAAGTGATAGTTAAAACAAATCGATTCTATGTTCATAGTTTAAATGCTTTTGCTTTTAATTTCTTGGGTGTTATCACTTTAATACTTAGTTAAATCAAACTTAAAGCTAAGTTCCTAACTACAAGTACTTTATTTACCAGTGGATCATAAAATGTGTGGTTTTATTGCCACAGTGTAATCGCTAGTAGTTCTAAGATTCCTGAAGACAGTGAGATAGAGGTAGAAGATGCCCTCTGCTCCATGTTTCCCCCATCATATTCACCATCATTTTACACTTAGTCTCTGCCACATACATAGGGGAGAAAAAGACCTGAAAATAGTTTATCCTATTATGTATTTGTATTTTTACAGTAATTGCCTCAGAAAGGTTTTCTGGATGGATGGATGGATGGATGGATGGATGGATGGATGGATGGATGGAAGATAGGTTAGAATTTTTTTTTCCAAACTTGTAAACATCCTTGTAAATGGCCAAGCAAAAATGTTAGTGACATCTTAAGGTGATTCTAAGAACATATGCCTTAGTGTTTGCTATCTAAAATCATTAATTGTCAGCCTTGGGCTAACTTCTCTTTTGTAATTGTGAAGTAAGTACTGGCTCTAATAGGTTGAATATCTTGAAGCCATAACACCCAGGATCTCAGAATGTGACCTTGTTTGTAATAGTCTTTAAAATGACAATCAACTGAAATGAGATTATTAGAATGAATCCTAATTCATTATGACTGGTGTTCTTATAAAAATAGGACAACTGGACAGAGATAGACATACACAGATGTAAAGAAGATTATGTGGATAGAGACAGAGCACCATGAGAAAATGAAAGAAAAATTAAGGTGATATATTATAAGCCCAAAATCATAAAAGATTGCTGACAAACCAGCAGCTGGGAGAGAGGCACAAAACAGATTCTCTGTCAGTCCTTAGAAGAAACTGACTTTGCCAATACCTTAAACTTGGACTTTAACATCCAGAACAGTAATACAATAAATTTCTCTTTCTTAAACCACTCAGTTTGTGATATTTTGTTACACTAGCCCTTGGAAACAAACACACTAGCCAAGTAAAATTTTAAAATAGTAACATGGTAATTATTCAGGAAATAGAGTCAAAGACAGCTTTTGAAATCTAGAAAATTAGGGTATCATTTTTTCAGAATTTAAAATTGAAGATTTTATTTGTTTTTATTTCTCTCCTTTGTTGAATAATGTTATATTATTTAATTCTCTTTAAAAAATAGTGTATATTGTGTATTTCATTTGGTACTTAAGGTTATACTCTTTTAAAATAAAATTATAAGAACATGGAAAAAATATTGCAATCTACTTTAGGATTAAGTTTACCTTTGAAGAAGGAATAAGGAATATGTTATTGGATAACGAAGAAAATTAAGCAATCACAATTATATTTTATTTCTTTAGAAAAACTGAAAAACTGAAATACATATGATACATTTTAAAATATTTGTTATATTTTGTTAATAGCTACACTGACTGTTATATTCTCTGTGCATTTATATATTTTTTATAATAATTTTATTTTTTTAATGGAGTGACATCAATAAATCAGGATACATATATTCAAAGATAACAAGTCCAGGTTATCTTGTCGTTCAATTATGTTGCATACCCATCACCCAAAGTCAGATTGTCCTCTGTCACCTTCTATCTTGTTTTCTTTGTGCCCCTCCCCCTCCCCCTTTCACTTTCCCATTCCGTCCTCCCCCCCCACCCGTAACCACCACACTCTTATCAATGTCTCTTAGTTTCACTTTTAAGTCCCACCTACGTATGGAATAATGCAGTTCCTGGTTTTTTCTGATTTACTTATTTCACTTCGTATCATGTTATCAAGATCCCACCATTTTGCTGTAAATGTTCCAATGTCATCATTTCTTATGGCTGAGTAGTATTCCATAGTGTATATGTGCCACATCTTCTTTATCCAGTCATCTATTGACGGGATTTTGGGTTGTTTCCATGTCCTGGCCACTGTGAACAATGCTGCAATAAACATGGGGCTGCATGTGTCTTTACTTATCAATGTTTCTGAGTTTTTGGAGTATATACCCAGTAGAGGGATTGCTGGGTCATAAGGTAGTTCTATTTTCAGTTTTTTGAGGAACCACCATACTTTCTTCCATAATGGTTGTACTACTTTACATTCCCACCAACAGTGTATGAGGGTTCCATTTTCTCCACAGCCTCTCCAACATTTGCTATTACCTGACTTGCTAATAACAGCTAATGGAACAGGTGTGAGGTGGTATCTCATTGCCGTTTTGATTTGCATTTCTCTAATAGCTAAAGAAGATGAGCATCTTTTCATATATCTGTTGGCCATTTGTATTTCTTCCTGGGAGAAGTGTCTGTTCATATCCTCTTCCCATTTTTTATTGGATTGTTTGTTTGTTTGTTGTTGAGTTTTATGAGTTCTTTGTATATTTTGGATATTAGGCCCTTATTTGAGCTGTTGTTTGAAAATATCATTTCCCATTTAGTTGGCTTTCTGTTTATTTTGTTATCAGTTTCTCTTGCTGAGCAAAAACTTCTTAGTCTGATGTAGTCCCATTCATTAATTTTTGCCTTCACTTCTCTTGCCTGTGGAGTCAAATTCATAAAATGCTCTTTAAAACCCAGGTCCATGAGTTGAGTACCTATGTCTTCTTCGATGTACTTAATTGTTTCATGTCTTATGTTTAGATCTTTGATCCATTTTGAGTTAATTTTTGTACAGGGGGAGAGACTGTAGTCCAGTTTCATTCTTTTGCATGTGGCTTTCCAGTTTTCCCAGCACCATTTATTGAAGAGGCTTTCTTTTCTCCATTGTGTGTTGTTGGCCCATTTATCAAAAATTATTTGACTATATATATGTGGTTTTATTTCTGGACTTTCTATTCTGTTCCATTGGTCTGAGTGTCTATTTTTCTGCCAATACCATGCTGTTTTGATTGTCGTGGCCCTATAATAGAGTTTGAAGTCAGGTATTGTAATGCCCCCAGCTTCATTCTTTTTCTTTAGGATTGCTTTGGCTATTCGGAGTTTTTTATAGTTCCATATAAATCTGATGATTTTTTGCTCTATTTCTTTAAAAAAGTCATTGGACGTTTGATGGGAATTAGATTAAATTTGTATATTGCTTTGGGTAATATAGCCATCTTGATTATATTTATTCTTCCTAGCCAAGAACAAGGTATATTCTTCCATCTCATTATATCTTTTTCGATTTCCCTTAACAATGGTTTATAGTTTTCATTATATAAGTCCTTTACATTCTTTGTTATGTTTATTCCTAAGTATTTTATTTTTTTTGTTGCAATCGTGAAGGGGATTATTCTTTTGAGTTCGTTCTCAATTGTTTCATTGTTGGCATATAGAAAGACTATTGACTTCTATATGTTAATTTTGTATCCTGCGACTTTACTGTATTGGCTTATTGTTTCTAGTAGTCTTTTTGTGGATTCTTTGGGGTTTTCGATGTATAGGATCATATCATCTGCAAAAAGTGATACCTTTCCTTCTTCTTTTCCGATATGGATGCCTTTTATTTCTTTGTCTTGTCTGATTGCTCTGGCTAGAACCTCTAGTACCACATTAAATAAGAGTGGAGAGAGTGGACAACCCTGTCTTGTTCCTGATTTAAGGGGGAAAGCCTTCAGTTTAGTGCCATTTCATATGATGTTAGCTGATGGTTTATCATATATGGCCTTTATTATGTTGAGATATTTTCCTTCTATACCCATTTTGTTGAGAGTCTTAAACATAAAATTGTGTTGTATTTTATCAAAAGCCTTTTCTGCGTCTATTGATAAGATCATGTGGTTTTTGTTCTTTGTTTTGTTGATATGGTGTATTACGTTAACCGTTTTACGTATGTTGAACCATCCTTGAGATTCTGGGATGAATCCCACTTGATCATGATGTATTATTTTTTTAATATGTTGTTGTATTCGATTTGCTAGTATTTTGTTTAGTATTTTAGCATCTGTATTCATTAGAGATATTGGTCTGTAGTTTTCTTTTTTTGTGCCATCCTTGCCTGGTTTTGGTATGAGAGTTATGTTGGCCTCATAAAATGTGTTTGGAAGTATTGCTTCTTCAATTTTTTGGAAGACTTTGAGTAGAATAGGAACCAAGTCTTCTTTGAATGTTTGATAAAATTCGCTGGTATAGCCGTCAGGGCCTGGACTTTTATTTTTGGGGAGGTTTTTAATGGTTTTTTCTATTTCTTCTCTACTGATAGGTCTGTTTAGGCTTTCTGCTTCTTCTTGACTCAGTCTAGGAAGGTTGTATTGTTCTAGGAATTTATCCATTTCTTCTAGGTTGTTGAATTTAGTGGCATAAAGTTTTTCATAGTATTCTACAATAATTCTTTGTATATCTACGGTGTTCGTGGTGATTTCTCCTCTTTCATTTTGGATTTTGTTTATATGAGTTCTTTCTCTTTTTTCCTTGGTAAGTCTTGCCAAGGGTTTGTCAATTTTGTTGATCTTTTCAAAGAACCAGCTCCTTGTTCTATTAATTTTTTCTATAGTTTTTCTGTTCTCTAATTCATTTATTTCTGTTCTGATTTTTATTATCTCCTTTCTTCGGCTGGTTTTGGATTGTCTTTGTTCTTCTTTTTCTAGTTCCTTAAGGTGGGAAGTTAAGTGGTTCACTTGGGCTCTCTCTTGTTCGTTCATATATGCCTGAAGTGATATGAACTTCCCTCTTATCACTGCTTTTGCTGCATCCCATAGATTCTGATATGTCGTATTGTCATTTTCATTAGTCTGTATATATCTTTTGATTTCTGCACTTATTTCTTCTTTGACCCATTCATTTTTTAAAAGTATGTTGTTTAGTTTCCACATTTTTGTGGGATTTTTTTCCCTCTTTTTTGCAGTTGAATTCTAGTTTCAAGGCTTTATGATCAGAAAATATGCTTGGTACAACTTCGATTTTTCTGAATTTGCTGATGTTGTTTTTGTGGCCCAACAAATGGTCAATTCTTGAGAATGATCCATGTACACTGGAGAAAAATGTATACTCAGTCACTTTGGGATGAAATGTCTTGTAGATGTCTATCATATCCAGGTGCTCTAGTGTTTTGTTTAAGGCCACTATGTCTTTGTTGATTCTCTGTTTGGATGACCGATCTAGAGCCGTCAGCGGTGTATTGAGGTCTCCAAGTATGATTGTGTTTTTGTCAGTTTTTGTTTTAAGGTCAATAAGTAGCTGTCTTATATATTTTGGTGCTCCTTGGTTTGGTGCATGTATATTAAGAATTGTTATGTCTTCTTGATTCAGTGTCCCCTTAGCCATTATGAAATGGCCATTTTTGTCTCTGAGTACTTTTCCTGTCTTGTAGTCAGCATTATCCGATATGAGTATTGCTACACCTGCTTTTTTTTGGATGTTATTTGCTTGGAGTATTGTTTTCCAGCCTTTCACTTTGAATTTGTTTTTATCCTTGTTACTTAGATGAGTTTCCTGTAGGCAGCATACAGTTGGATTTTCTTTTTTAATCCATTCTGCTACTCTGTGCCTTTTTATTGGTGAGTTTAATCTGTTTACATTTAGTGTAATTATTGATACTTGTGAGTTCCCTATTGCCATTTTCTATCTTGCTTTCTGTTAGTTTTGTGTCTTGTTTGATCCTTCTCTTTCATTTTTCTATCTTTTGTTTTTATTTGGTTGTATTCCATACATCTTTCCTCTGTTGCTTTTTTATCTCATGTGCTTCTGTGGTGGTTTTTTCAATGGTGGTTACCTTTGAGTAATGAAAAGGGACCTTACCCAGTTCATTGTAGTGAACTATTTTGTGAGTACTTTTGCACTCCATACTGTTAATCTCCATCTTCTCCCCCTCTTTCTTTTTGTTGTTGTCACAGTTTAAATTTGGTTTTATTGTGTTCTTCTTGGAGCTTTCATTTATATTTTTTTTATTATGGTCAGAAAAATATAACCTTAAATTTACTGTCTTAACATTTTTTTTTTTTTTTTTTTTTTTTTTTTTTTTTTACAGAGAGAGCGAGAGAGTCCAAGAGAGGAGAGAGATGAGAAGCATCAATCATCAGTTTTTCTTTGTGACACCTTAGTTGTTCATTGATTGCTTTCTACTATGTGCCTTGACAGCGAGCCTTCAGCAGACCAAGTAACCCCTTGCTCAAGGCAGCGACCTTGGGTCCAAGCTGGTGAGCTTTGCTCAAACCAGATGAGCCCGTGCTCAAGCTGGCGACCTCGGGGTCTCAAACCTGGGTCCTCCACCTCCCAGTCTCATGCTCTATCCACTTCACCACTGCCTGGTCTGGCCTGTCTTAACCATTTTAAGTGCACAGGATGTTAGTGTTAATTATATGCACATTGCTTTGCAACAGAGCTAGAATATTTTTATCTCACAAAACTGAGACTCTATATCAATTAAACTGCAATTCCTCTTTATAGTTTGTTTATCATTTAATATGCCATTTTTTTATCCTTTAAAAGGCAAAGATGTATTTTCCATGGACAGTAAGTATATTTGCAGGGGGCTAAGGAGACTCCCATGTGAGACACTGGTGATGGCTAATTTATGGCTTTGACCTATGACTTGTATACAGGTATTGTTGATAATTAGCTAAACCATAAAAATCTTGGAAGATACTATTACTAAAATAAAAAGACAACCCAGACAATTGGAGAACATATTTGCCGATATGTCTGCAAAGGGGTTAATAACTAAAATTTATAAAGACTTCCAAAACTCAACATCAGGTTTGTAAACAATCTAATTAAGAAAAAGTCAAAGGATGTGAATAGACACTTCTCCAAAGAGGACATACAGATGACCAATGAACATACAAAAAAATGCTCAATGTCACTGATCATCATAAAAATGCAAATTAAAACCACAATAAGATACCACCTCACACCTGTCAGAATATCCCTCATTAACAAGTCAACATACAACAAGTACTGGCAAGGGTATGAAGTAAAGGGAACCCTCCTGCACTGCTGGTGGGAATGCAGACTGGTGCAGCCACTGTGGAAAACAGCATGGAGTTTTCTCAAAAAATAAAAAGTGGAACTGCCTTTTGACCCAGCTATTCTACTTTTAGGAATATATCCTAAGAATCTCAAAACACTGATTCAGAAAAAGATGTTTATTGCAACATTATTTACAATATCCAAGAGTTTGAAACAGCCCAAGTGTCCATCAGTGGATGAATGGATAAAAAAGCAGTGATACATATACACAATGAAATACTATGTGGCCATGAAAAAGAAGGAAATCTTACCTTTTGCAATGGCATGGATAGACCTGGAGATTAATATGCTAAGTGAAATAAGCCTGGTAGAGAAATACAAATATTGTATGATCTTGTTTATATGTGGAATCTAATGAACATGGTGAACTGAGGAATGGATTAAAGGCAGAGATGGGGTCACAGTGAGCAGAGAAACAGTTGTCAGAGGGAAGGGGGATGAGGGGACGGGATCAGAGAAGGTGAAGGGATTATTAAAATTATATATACAAAACATATAGATACAGGTAATAAGACAGCAAATTCCAGAGAGAATGGGGGGCAGAAGGATGGGCCAAAGAAGATATAATGGGGTCACATTGTTGGGGGTTGAGGGTGTTATATTGAGTTGAACACTTGAATCCATATTAACACAATAAATTTAAAAACTTAAAAAGACTACCAGCACCATCTCAGGTTCATTGTCTATAAAGTGAAGAGGTTATTTTCCTTTTCTACATCATATCAATCAAATTTATTCCAAAGACTGTTTTTTTATTTCTCTAATGTTACTTAGAGAAGGTTTGTAAAGCCAGTAGCCATGGCCACCATCATAGCCGCCTGGCCCAGGTAGGTTTGCATTTGATTCAGACAGACAGTAATGAAACAATGGAGCCAAGAACTGATGGGCCATCATCTTTATCCTAGCTTGCACCAGGCAGGCAAGAAATACACACAGTAGGAAAACACTTCTCTTTTCATTCAGGGATCCCAAAGCCAATGACTTATCCAAGTTTCCTAGAATCAAAGTTTTCTACCTCACCAGCCTTATTCACCTCTGTTCCCTATCTCCTTCTCCCTGCACAAACTCTGCACAAACTGGCTTCTCCTTCAGCATTCTGCCATCTTGGCTGCTTCTCCTCTCCCCCCCACATGGCCTTTCTCTCCTCTCCTCTCTAATGCTAATCTCAGGAACCAAGAGAAAGCAAGCTCCTGGTCTGCTCCATTTTATTGTGTAAAAATCAAACCTTTAATTCAATATACAAACAAGGAAGTCTCTGATACAAAGTCACTTATCTGAGGCATAATGGGATTCCTCACGAGAGTGCATCACCCCCACTGTTGGACAGATAAAATATGTTATGCTCACTTTGTTAAAGATAACGCTGCCCACATGGAAGCCTGTCGCCCAGGTGATAATATTAGTTGCCCTTCTTGCTTGGGATGGGCATGATTATATCAATATGTGTTGGGGGAGGGCTTTCACGCCAAAAGGTTTTAAAGGAGAGATCATGTTCTGGGGAAGAGTGATTACATTCTAGGAGGAGCCCATGCTGGAGGAGAGCAGAGAAAGGCCACATGGAGGAGAGGAGAAGCAGCCAAGATGGCAGAGTGCTGAAGGAGAAGCCAGTTTGTGCAGACAGAAGGAGATAGGGAACAGAAGTGAATATGGTTGTTGAGGTAGAAACTTTGATTCTAGGAATACTCTGATAAGTCAGTGGCTTTGGGAGCCCTGAATGGAAAGGGAAGTATTTTCCCACAGTGTGTATTTCTTGCCTGCTGGGTGCAAGGTAGAATAAAGATAATGATCCACCAGTTTTTGGCTCCGTTGTTTCATTACCGTCTGTTTGAATCAAATGCGAACTGAACCTGCAAGGGCCAGGTGGTTATGATGGTGGCCGTGGCTACTAGCCTTACAGTCAGCATGCAACAGTCAAGGGTGTGGGGAAAAGTTTAGTCTTAAAACTAAGCCTTAGGATATAAGGACCCTGTCCCCCACACCCAATGCAAACTAAAAGTGAGCAAACATACATATCATATTTACAATCTTATTTGATCAACTAGGTTGGACCGGTAACTCCAAAGAATTAACCATAGTAAACAGACTTCCCACTTATCTTATAGTTCATCTTCTGTTTCTCGAAGTGCTATGCTTAATTTATTAAATAACCTTAAGCTTCAAATGTTGCATTCTTAACTTAAAGCATTAACATTCAGAAGAAGAAGAAGATTTGAGAAATAGCAGATCCATCACACCCTGGAAGTTCTCCAGGTCATTGCTAAATCATCAAGGCAGATCCTGTCTCCAGAGTCAAGAGCTTCTAATTGAGACTGAAGTGAAAAAGGCTGTAATTTTCTCTGACTGGGTTGTTTAGGGCAGCGTAGGAAGTTACATTAAAACAGACAAGTGAATAGAGTGTTATGTAGCAGATTGAGAAATTGAAGCCAATGAATTAAGTGAACATAAAGGAAATGACTGAAAAACAAAAGAGTTGGAACTGCCATGTTCTAATATCTTGGCCAACCTTACCCACAGATTGTGTGCTAAGAGTTCACAACATTTCAGACATATCATTATAAACATTAAGAAATCATTTGGGGTAGAAAATAAATTATATAGTTGTAGAGGCCTCAAATAGGAACATAAATAGGAATAGAGTTCAGTGCCTTGAGGCAAAAGCCACAGTGGCATCACTGACAAAGTATTGAATAGAGTACAGTTCTAAATTTAGCACAATAACAGTAGAATTAGCAATTCTGATTAATCAGTAGGTGGGGACATTTGAGCTATTTCCCTTGCTTTTTTGTCTTCTCTAAAGAAGTTCCCTTCCTGACTTTCTCATTCTCTTTTCTGCTTCCTGACTTCCTCATTCTTGTCCCTGTTTCTATTTGTGTGTATCAATAAATACTTGTAAGGACTGGTGGTCAGGGTTTCTCATGAAATCTGCATAGGAGATTGTGAGGTGGTCTCCCTTAGGCCCCTCAGTGCACTCCATGTGGTCTCTGAGTACTCATTTTCTCTGTGACAATATAGTGCTGTATAGTGTTGCTTATAAAGGATGAGTTTAAATAACATCTTATTTTGAAAAAATAGTTGCAAGACATGAGCTGCATAAAGTAGATCTTCTTGCCACAATTCTTACATGTAGAGCTACAGTCTAAATTCACAGTCCCATGGAAAGCTCGTGGAAAATTTCTGGTCACATTTTATATGAGAATGTTTATCTGTAAAAGATGAAAGCATAATAGTATATCTTCTTTATACAGTTTTTCTATGACTTTTCATTTGAAAGGAATGTAATTTATATAATGTAAAGCCAGTAGCCACAGCCACCATCACAGCTGCCTGGCCTATACAGGTTAGCATTTGATTGTGACAGATGGTAATGAAACAACGAAGCCAAGAACTGGTGGGCCATTACCTTTAACCCTAGCTTGCACCCAGCGGGCGAGAAATACACACAGTGGGAAAACACTTCTCTTTCCATTCAGGGCTCCCAAAGCCACTGACTTACCCAAGTATTTCTAGAATCAAAGGTTTCTACTTCACCAGCCTTATTCACCTCTGTTCCCCATCTACTTCTCTCTGTACAAACTCCGCACAAACTGGCTTTTTCTTCAGCACTCCACCATCTTGGCTGCCTTTCTTCTGTTATGCTAATTTCAGGAACTGAAAGAGCCCCTGGTTTCCCTTATTTTATAGTATAGAAATTAAAGCCTTTAAGCCTGTATACAAATAAAGAAGTCTCTGATACAAAGTCACTTATCTGAGGCATAAATGGGATTCCTCATAAGAGTACATCACCCCACATCATACAACAGTCAAGGGTGTGAGGAACAGCTTAGTTTAGAAAAGATCTTAGTATTAAAAGAGTGGGAAAGACTTAGTCTTAAAACTAAGCCTTAGGCTATAATGACTTTGCTGGCTTACAGCCTGTCTCCCATACCCAATGCAAACTATAAGCAAGCAAACATATATATTATATTTACATACTTATTTGACATATAAGGTTTTGAGTTGATTGCTTATTGAACTGTGTAATTACAGAGAGACAAAGTAATTAGATGATTTTCCATCTATATAAATAAGGTGACCAACTTTTTTACAATAAAAAGGAGGACAAAAATAAATTGAAGAAAAGAATATCATAAATAAAAGAAGCATTTTATTTATTGCAACAATAATGCACTATAATATGATAAATGCATAATAAAATCATTTGTAATATTTTATATTATAATTATGCTTAAATGCTTATTAATTTTTAATAATGATTGCAAGAAAAAAGTACTCATTTAGATACAAATAGTCACATTACATGCAATGGATCAACTCTACATCGATCAAATATGTCCATTTACAGATTAGTCGTCCAATATCAAAAAGGAGGACATGTAGGAGGACACTTTTTGAGGGAGGATGGAATTTACAAAAGAAGGACTGTCCTCTCTAAAGGAGGATGATTAGTCACCTTAATATAAGATCCAAGGTGGTAAATGTCATCTGGTGATTTTTCAGATAGTAAATTCCAAGAAATCTGGGAGAGCTAATTGTAAATTATTTTCCCTGCCGAGAAGGAAGGAAGGGGCTGGAGTCACAAAGTATGGAATAACAAAAGGCTTTATTGAGTACAGCACATCCCGCCTGATGAGGTCCCCTGGCCCCGAGGAAAGATGGAGGCCAGGGAAGTCACAAGTGGTGACCCGCGTGGGAGATATCTAAAGGGTCCCTAGGGTGGTCGAGCTAATATGACGTGGTGAAATCTCACTGGCTGGCAGATGGTCACTTTTTTCCAAAGGGTTCTTGGGAAGTCTCTTTTGGCATACTTGGTTGTGGGCAGTCCCAGCCAAAGTTCACTGGCCTTTCCCCCATTATCCACCGACCTTACATTCTGACCTTTTGTGTTAAATAGAATAGGGATGCCGTTTATTCATCTGGCTACTTCCTGCTGAATAGGGGCATAGTGGGGAGGGGGAGATCGGAAGGTGGAGGCTTGGAGGATGTCAGAAGGAACATCTGTTTGGCCATGATTGGAGAAACTTCACGGATGAGGCCCTGTAAGAATTTTTTTAAAAAGAGGAGTAATAGGGGGATTTGCAGTGTTTAGCCTTTTGGTGAGGTGAATATGGATGGAGTCCAGTGGTTCTGACTGCCAGTGGTCCTGTATGGAGGCAATCTTGAGGAAAAACTGCATGTCATAAGTGGCATAAAAAGGGGAAAGGTAGGGGTCCCATCCATTCCCATAACCAAGACCGTGAGGGAATTAGAGGTCCAGAGTGTGATGGCAAAAAAGAGAAGGTAGCCCCAATGTCCACAAGAAACGAAATGGACTTATCCTCTCATTGCAGCATACCCTGGGTTTCTGAGTCCAGGTCGTGTCCTAGGAGTTTGAGTGATGTGCCCACCTGGCTGGATTGGCCTCCCATTTGGGTGGCTTGTCCTCCATGTAGAGGCGCTGAGCAAATGCCTGTTTCCCAAAGGGGCAATTGCTCCACCAATGACCAGGCTGTTTGCAGTCAGGGCAGGGCTCAGTGGGCAGCCGTGGGCAGGGACCCTGCCGGGACCAGTGACCCTGCTTGTCACACTTAAAGCAAGCTGCTGTTGGGATTTCTCTGTGGCTTGAACTTAGGTTGGGCACTTCCTGTGCCTTGCCTCTGTTGCTGTGCCTTCCTCAGGGCTGCCACAAGAGTCTGGGTTTGGAGCATTACCTTCTGCTGCATGTGGGCCTGGTGAATAGCCTTGACCTGTTTCTACTAGTTGGGACCATTAAAAACTTTAAATGCCGTGTTGACAGGTTCTGGATAGGGATTTGGGGGTTGAGAATAAGAGGAGGGGGGCTCGTGGGGAGCCTGGCACCCAGATCCAGCAGGAAATGCTGGAGCCAAAGGCAGGACAGGGCCAGAACTTCCGGCAAGAAAATTGGGGTTGGACATCCTGAAAACCGGTGTAAGAGCCAATGCCAGGCTGAGAATGGCCTGAAGGAGGAGGGTTTTAAGAATGCATTGGAGAAGGAAGGGGCCCTTGGCCAGCAGGGGAGGAGAAAGAGAGATGGTTGTGGTGAATAAGAAACAGGTTTTTGTGAAGGGAGGGGAGGGGGCTCTCAGAGGGAAGAGACCTGAGCACAAAAGAGGCCTGCAGAGGGACCAGAGAATTCTCAAGAGAGGGGGGCAACCCCAGGGGTCAGGCAGGAGGGAAAGAGAGTTGGGAGTTCACGGAGAAGGAAAGATTAGGATCGGAGGTTTTAGGTGAGGCTTCTCTGGCCAGAAAAAGGCCTGCATGGTGGAACAGGTGGCACAGAGATTAAGGATGGGTGAGCGAATAATTAGAAGCTATGTATGTAAAGGATCTCCAACCAGCTTCCAGCTTTTTTTGCCCAATAGTTAAATTGGTGAGGGTGTTAACACTGAAAGTCCCTTCAGGAGGCTAATCCAGTGGGTTCTGTGGCCTGGCCACAGCGGAGAAGAAAAACAGTTTTTTCTTCTTTAGGGAGAGAGATTTCTGTGCCCCCATGGCTGCCCTCAGTCCTCGGAGTGGTCAGATTTGAGCATTAGCATCCCAAAACTCAAGCTCTGGCCACGGACGAATAAGGTAAAGTGGATGGATGTGCTTGGGACATCTCCACAAGCACAAGCACTAGGAATGGAAAGTCTTCCCTGACATAGCTACGGTTTCCGGACAGGGAGTCTTGGCGGAAAGAACTGAGGGGAAGGCTGGAGGCAGGGAACTTACCACACCGTGCGCTGAAGTGAGTGGAAGGTCGGAGATCCTGGTTCTTTCTTGGAGGGAATGGAGAAGAGGAGCAGTCCTTGCAGATTTCAACTCCTCCCGGGTTTTTGGCACCAAAATGTAAGGTATTTTCCCCGCCCAGAAGGAAGGAAGGGGCTGGAGCCACAAAGTGTGGAATAACAAAAGGCTTTATTGAGTACAGTGCATCCTACCTGATGAGGTTCCCTGGCCCCGATGAAAGATGGAGGCCAGGGAAGTCACAAGTGGTGACCTGCATGGGAGATATTTAAAGGGTCCCTAGGGTGGTTGAGCTAATATGACATGGTGAAATCTCACTGGCTGGCAGACAGTCGCTTTTTTCCAAAGGGTTCTTGGGAAGTCTCTTTTGGCATGCTTGGTTGTGGGTGGTCCCAGCCAAAGTTCGCAGGCCTTTCCCCCATTATCCACCGACCTTACACTAATAATTATCTTAACAAAATTTTCTGTATCTCTCTTTTGTCCTATAAAACTAAGCTTCAATTTTACTATGTGGCATTTATTATAAATTTCATATATAATAATTAATTATCAAATGGTAAAAAATATGAAAAGTGTTAATAAACCCAATTGTTGGTCAAATAAATTTGTAAATATGATATATATGTTTGCTTGCTTATACTTTGCACTGGATGTGGGGGACAGGCTCTAAGCAGGCAGGGTTCTTATAGCCTATGGCTTAGTTTTAAGACTAAGCATTTCCCACCCTTTTAATACTAAGATCTTTTCAAAACTAAGCTTTTCCCCACACCCTTGACTTTTGCATGATGTGGAGTGGTGCACTCTTATGAGGAATCCCATTTATGCCTCAGATAAGTGACTTTGTATGAGAGACTTCCCTATTTGTATACTGGCTTAAAGGCTTTAATTTCTACACTATAAAATAAGGGAGACCAGGGGCTCTTTCTCTCAGTTCCTGAAATTAGCATAGCAGAAGAGAGGCAGCCAAGATGGTGAAGTGCTGAAGGAGAATCCAGTTTGTGCAGGGTTTGTGCAGGGTATTGGATTAAATGTTTTGATTTCTACACTATAAAATGGGACAGAGGAGCCTATGCTGGAGGAGAGCAGAAAAAGGCCACATGGAGGAGAGGAAAAGCAGCCAAGATGGCAGAGTGCTTAAGAGGAAGCCAGTTTGTGCAGAGTTTGTGCATAGAGAAGGAGATGAGGAACAGAGGTGAATAAGGCTAGTGAGGTAGAAACCTTTGATTCTAGGAAACTCGGATAAGTCAGTGGCTTTGGGAGCTCTGAATGGAAAGGAAAGTGTTTTTCCACTGTGCGTATTTCTTTCCCACCAGGTGCAAGCTAGGATTAAAGTTAATGGCCCACCAGTTCTTGGCTCCATTGTTTCATTACCGTTTGTACAAATCAAATGCGAACCTGCATGGGTCAGGCAGCTGTGATGGTGGTCGTGGCTACCAGCTTTACACCGATGTTGGGCAAACAGGTTTGTAAAATTTGTGTTTTTTTAGTTTGTTCATTTTTACTGTTAAAAATGATGCTGGGCAGCTAGCTACATGTGTGCTTACTCTCAGAGCAAGGCAGTTGATTACAAATTACAGATTACCTTCCTGCTTGGGAAGGGCCATTGTTATTCTAATGTTTGCTGGAGGAGGGGTTTTGTGATAATACATTTTGAACACAGCAGAGAATTAGAAGGAGAAGGAAGGAAGCCAAAATGGCAGGTTGCTGAAGGAGAAACCAGTTTGTGCAGAGAAGAGAAGGGAAAAGGTGTGCAGTGGGGGAACCAGAGGTGACTGAGACTGGTGAGGGCCTTTGATTTTAGGAAAAACTGGAGAAGATTCTCCTGGTTGTAAAACCGGGGGATATGTTAGGATTTTGGAGCCCTGTTTGTTTGATATTTGGCTGGTACAAGACTAGAATAAAGGAATGGTCCACTATTTTTTTGGCTTCACTGTTTCTTTACCATCTACCTGAATCCAATGAGAACCTGCATGTGAATGACTACAATAATGGCGGCCCTTGGCCTTACATTCAATAAATGTATTAATCCAATATATTAGCGTATGAATAATGAAAATTTTAAATATTATAGTTAGGACATTTTTGATCATCCTACTGCAAGGTATCAATGAAAGTAGATTGAGGTTCTAAAAATAGTAACTAGGATAATGCAAAATCAGCCTAAAACAACACAAAAATATTTGTTTCAAATCATCAGTTTTACATTCCTGTGAATTTTTAAATGTAAATTTTGAACGTTGAGATATTGCTAAATTGTACTGTTTAAAATTTGCAGAACATCGGGGAAATAAGAAAACCAACAAATTTTATACACTGAGTATAATATTTAAAGAACAGCATCTCTACTGGTAATTTGTGTAATGTGCTTAATTTCCTTGTGCAGGAAGATCTGTGCTTCAGATTGTGAAGTGAGCAAAAGGGGTGGAATGTTGGTCAAATAAGTTTGTAAATAATGATATATATGTTTGCTCGCTTATAGTTTGCATTGGATGTGGGGGGACAGGCTGTAAGCAGGCAGGATTCTTATAGCCTAAGGCTTGGTTTTAGGACTACGCCTTTCCCACCCTTTTTGATGTAGGGTGGCGCACTCCAATGAGGAATCCCATTATGCCTCAGATAAGTGACTTTGTATCAGAGACTTCCTTATTTGTATATTGAATTAAAGGTTTTGATTTCTACACTACAAAATGGTGGCAGACCATGAGCTTGCTCTCTTGGTTTTTAAGATTAGCTTTAGAGAGGAAAGCAGATAAAGGCCACCTTGAGGAAGCCAGGAGAAGCAGCCAAGATGATGGAGTGCTGAGTGAGAAGCCAGTTTGTGCAGAGTTTGTGCAGAGAGAAGGAGATGGGGAACAAAGGAGAATGAGGCTGGTGAGGTAGACACTTTTTATTTTAGGAAACTCGGATAAGTCAGTAGCTTTGTGAGCACTAAATGAGTGGGTTTTGGAGCCCAGTGTGTGTATTTACCTACCCGCTGGGTGCAAGCTAGAATTAAAGATAATGGTCCACCAGTTCGTGGCTCTGTTGTTTCATTACTGTCTGTCTGAATCCAGTGCAAACCTGCATTGGCCAGGTGGCTGTGATGGTGGCCATGGCAACTGGCTTTACATTTGGCGTAGTCTGTGGCAGGATTCGATACAGATCAGCAGGGAGCCACCACCACCTTTGAGCAGTGGAGTAGAGGACTGGCTGCTCTTATGGTTCCCCATGGCTGTCCTTTTGGGGGCTGTAGGCTGGCTGACTTTTACAGCCATACATGAGGAAGCCGAGAGTTCTGTGGAAGAGGCTGCCCAGTACCTGCAAACTGAGCAGTGGAAGGAGCTGGAGCAAATGTGGGAGAAAGAGATGCCAACCGTGGAGCTGGAGGAAGCGCTGGAAGAGAAGGCCCACCAGGTTTGTGAGATTCACCTGGCAATGGAGCTTCTGCTGGAGAAGGAATCACAGGTTTTTGAGTTGCAGCTTGCCATGGACGTTGTGGAGAGCCAGTAGTGGCAGGAGGGCAGGAGCCTGAGGGTGAGGCGGGAACTAGAGCTGCAAGTTTCACAGAGCAGAAGGTGGCAGCGGCCTGGGCCTCGAGCCCGGAAGCCAGAGCTGGTATTTTCAGTTCCTCTTTGGAGGATAAGTAGAATCATGCTGGAGTTGCAATCCACAGTCTGCAAAAGATGAAAGTCCAGCTGGAAAAAAATTCCTACTATGCTTCTGGTAGGTCTGCGATTTTGGGACATAGGGGTGAATGTCATCATGCTCTCCAGAGCAGAGATGGAAATGCTGACTGCTATTGCCACCTGTTCCTCCTTGGGACTGTGTAAGACCTGCCAGGATGGCAGGAATGAGGGGGGTGCCTGACACCCCATGTGCATGGACTGATTTCTTGGACTATGACCCGCATGAGCACTGACTCCTTTGTTGGATGGACTTATGGATTTTGGATAATGTGAAATACCCTGATGGGGCTGGGGGCAGCTTTGCTGGAGGCCCTTCCCCTGCCCTGGGAAGCTTTTCCCATGGCTAAAAAGAAGGCCGAGGACATTTTGTGCTTTTGGCAAAGTGCTCAGAGACTGGTGAAATGTACCTTTGTAATTGTTGAAATTGTATGATTTGTCATGTTGTTATAATTTGTATAATGTGCCTTGCAACCATATGCAGTACGCAGCCCATGGCAAGCCATCCATTCTGTGTTTGGACACTGGGACCTTTGTGGGAAGGGGGTGTGCATGGACCTATGTCCATGTTTTACAATCAAAATGGAACTCTGTTTAACGGCACCTAGAAGGTCTCTGTAACACAATGGGAGGGAAATGACATCTTGACCCCTAGGAGGAAACCAGGGCCTACTTCTTTATTTTTTTAAAAAATTCCACTATAAAGATTTATGGCCCTGGCCAGTTGGCTCAGTGGTTGAGCATTGGCCTGGCGTGTCTCTCTCTTCCCCTCCTGCAGCCAAGGCTCCATTGGAGCAAAGATGGCCCGGGCGCTGGGGATGGCTCCTTGGCCTCTGCCCCAGGCGCTAGAGTGGCTCTGGAGGGGCAGAGCATTGTCCCCTGGTGGGCCTGCCGGGCACATGCAGGAGTCTGTCTGACTGCCTCCCCGTTTCCAGCTTTAGAAAAATACAAAAAAAAATTTACAACTTTTGTACTTGTCTGTACTCGATATGAACTGTTTGACATTTAGTGGCGATGTGAAATCTACATTCTTTTAGTCGGAGTTTACCAGTGCTCACCCAAGGTCAAACAATTTGTTATTTTTGTGGTCAAGTGTGCTGAATCAAGGGGCATTGTAGCATAGACAATAGCTGCAGTTGATAACTGAAAACGTGTCCAGGCTGTTTGTAAAATGAAATAATTGTTTTATTAGCGATATAACCCCTTCAAGCTCATTCTATGAATTAAATATTGTTTTGATTGTTTGTGAGAGATTGGATATTTATATGGTATGTAATTTTATTTTTATTAAAATATATTTTTATTAAAATAATATTGTATATTAAATTTTTTACTCATTTATTCATAAACAAATTACATAATAAAATTTTGTTTACTTAAATGAATCATTTTTGTATTTAACATTTTTTAATTTTAATATTTCATCCGGCCTGTGAAAAAAGTTTTCTTTCTAATCTGGCCGGAGGGCAAAAATGGTTGGCCACACCTGGTTATGTGACTTTGTATCAGAAACTCCCTTATTTTGCAAATGGATTTGTTCTCTGCACTATATAATAAATCTGGTCAGGGAGTTTTGCCTTTTTTGTTTTTGTATGCCATCAGTTTACAGGAGACTTCCCAATCCCATTCTTTTTCTTTCTGTGTTTATTTCTTAATCTCCCACCTTTCTCCCTCAGGACCTGGACAATTCCAAGTTGCTCTGTTTCATGGCAGGTGGAAAATGCCTTTACATTAGGATTCATAGTTCTAGAAGAATAACAGGGAGGCCCCTCTGCCTTAAACAATTAGAAATCCAGAAAAAATATGGAATAAGTCTTGAGATATTTGGAGATGGCCCTCAATTTTTGTTGGGAGGGTGAGACATTTCTTCCAAGTTTTTTCATCAGATATGTTCCCATGGACCAAGGCCAGCCTGGTCAATGTGGGTGGAGTGTGGAGTTTAACATAATGCAAACAGGGTACAGTTGGAGCGCACAGTGACTATGATGTTGGGGTGTGCCAGGGGAACTACAGGGCCTGATGGAGGGGCAGGGAGACAATAGATGATGTCTTGGCATTACAGGTGGTCAGAAAATAGCAGAATGAATCTGCTCAAAGTGTTGCTGCACCTGTCGCTGCTTTTCAGAAGAGGCACCATCTCATGAGACCTCAGAAATTCTATGTGAGCAAAATGGGTGTATTTGAGTGGGAAACACCTGGGTACCTCAGCTGCTGGAAGCTCCTCCTCCCAGAATCTTTTATAAGGAATCAGGCTCGCACTTTCTTTTAAGCCAACCCCAATCCTGGTGAATACAACCTGGCCTCCCTGCAGATGCACACTTCCCATGAGCCCATTCGTGCCTCCCCCCACCCCCTGCCAAGCACAAAGGGACTGAACCACCTGAGGCCAGGATGTGATGAGTGAACTGCACATACACGGGTCTCAAAGTTATAGTTTTCCAGGAGGCTGAAGGCCCCAGGACAGCAATGTGATTTTTCTGAGCAGAACCTTGGACCCTAATGGGACATGCACAGGCCTAAGGCTGCAGCAATTCTAATGTGCTGTTCTGTTCTGTGGTAAGGTACCAAAGAATTGCAAATTTTAATATTAATATTTTAGAAGGAAGAGTCAGCTTTCTTGCCCCCTCCTTTCTGTGGAGAATGGAGGGAGAGGAATGTGGGAGTTTCCTGGCTTACAAGGACATACTATGTACTGAGATAAGAAACCCCTTTTACTAAGAGGCTTAAAATGCATTTTATGATTTAGGCCAAGCATTCAGAGAGATTTTATAAATATGATTTTTATACTTGTATGTGATTTACACCAGCTCAAGATGGCCAATCGCATTCATGCTTAGGAAGGGCTATTATATTGTAAATAGAGAGGTTTTTGTACTAGGTTTTGAATGAAAAGAGAAAGGAGGCTTGGATCCCCTGTCTTCCCCACACCTGTAAGGAAGAAGGTAAACAGCTAGCCAGGTGTGTGTGTGTGTGGGGGGGGAGTGAAAGATTTAAGTAGCCCTTTTCTCTCCCTTTCTTTCTTCTTAATGGGCAATTTACAAACACTTATCCTCTGACATCATGTAAGCCTCCTCCCATTCTGAAACCATGTGATTGATATATGTACCTCTAGATAAAGAAAAGGGAGGTAGACACTAAAAGATTTGTGAATGGCTTTAATATGTAAAACGACATCACTATTATGTTACCTTGTAAGTTTTCATATGTAGGGATGTTTTTTATAGATCCTACAGACAAATGTTATAAGCTTGTTAATGATTGATTATTGTGTCATTTAACCCCCCAACCTGTATGTGATCAAGTGTATATAACTAGCCTCAAAGCTATATTTGACACTACACAATTTGGGTCAGCACTGCAAAAGTGGGCAGTTTTTATAAAAAGGTTCGCCATCACTGTCCTAGTCATTACAACTAAAATGCTACTATTACCAAAGCTAAATTTCTCATTTTGGGGCTCCCTTATCAATACCATCAGTGCATATTCCTCAGCCTTTCCACTGAATGCCACAGGGCATTGTTCTTCCTGACCCTGCCCAACTGCCAGCACCTAGCAACTGGAGAATGGATCCTTTTCCCAAACCTCGTTCTAAGAAAATATTCTTTTTTGAGCCCGCTGTGGATATCCACAGACTGAAGCCAGAGCCTGGTAAGAGTGAGTAAAGTGTGAGGTTTTCAATGAAGGCAAATGGTACAATTGATGCTGCAGAGTGTGCTAGGTGGCATGGGAGGCATAAGTAAGGGATCTGATAGTGGGTCAGAGAGAGGATGATCTGGAATATTGAGTATTTGGTATGAATCAAAAGACAATAGGAAGGAAAAGACAGATATTGAAAATGACCAAATATTTTCCAGGGCCCCAGCATATTGCTTCGATTAAGATTTCTAAGCTACATTATACAAGTAATAATCCAAATACAGCCTAGCTGTCTCACTGAATTGAAAAAGCAGAGTTTGAATTTGAGGAGCCAAAGCAGCTAGAATTTGATACAGTAGGAAGGAAGAAACCTTCATAGCAAAAGCTAGTAATTTGCAAAGGCTAGGAGACAGAGCATGGTTCTTATGACACCACTTTTTTTTTTTTTTACTTCTAGCATCCAGAACTGTGAAATAATAAATTTCTGTTGTTTTAAGGCACCCAGTATGTAATAGTGTTTTATTGCAGTTTTAGGAAATTTATATAGACCAGTAAGGTCCTTAGAAATAGAAGAAAACTAGCCATAGACTAAAGATTGTTCTGGGCCCACACTAATCAAGTTCAGCCCACACTAATTAAGTTTAAAGTTAAAAACAACAATGAAAAGAACTAGACTAATTTGAGGCAACTTAACTATATATCCCAAAACATAACCCAAATCAAACTAATAGATAAACCCAAATAAATAGAAAAAAAATCCCAAAACTTAACATTTAAAATATGTTATCCTATTGAACATTTTAGTCATGCAAGAAGCAGAAAAATATATCTCAAAACTAGAAGAAAGATCAGTCAGAATTAGAAAGGACACAGCTGATAACATTTTTTTTTTTTTTTGTATTTTTCTGAAGCTGGAAACAGGGAGAGACAGTCAGACAGACTCCCGCATGCGCCTGACCGGGATCCACCCGGCACGCCCTACCAGGGGTGATGCTCTGCCCACCAGGGGGCGATGCTCTGCCCCTCTGGGGCGTTGCTCTGCCGCGACCAGAGCCACTCCAGCGCCTGGGGCAGAGGCCAAGGAGCCATCCCCAGCGCCTGGACCATCCCTGCTCCAATGGAGCCTTGGCTGCGGGAGGGGAAGAGAGAGACAGAGAGGAAGGAGGGGGGGTGGAGAAGCAAATGGGTGCCTCTCCTATGTGCCCTGGCCGGGAATCAAACCCGGGACCCCACACGCCAGGCCGACACTCTACCGCTGAGCCAACTGGCCAGGGCCTGATAACATTTTTAAATAAGGACATTAACATGTTTTTATAAGTATATATTAAATATTTAAAAAGGTAAAGAAAAGCATTAAGCATGATGAAAGAACTGCAAGATATGAAAACTACCCAACTCAAATTAATAGAAATAAAAAATGCACTATCTTTAGTGAAAATACTTTGTATAGGGAAAAAAGTAGATTAGGCAATTCAAATTTTAAAAGATCAACACTAAAAAAAAAAAAATGCCTGACCTTTGGTGGCACAGTGGATAAAGCATCAACCTGGAATGCTGAGGTCACCAGTTCAAAACTCTGGGCTTGCCTAGTCAAGGCACATATGGGAGTTGGTGCTTCCTGCTCTTCCCTTCTCTTTCCCTCTCTCTCTCTCTCTCTCTCTCTCTCTCTATCTCTCCTCTCTAAAATGAATAAATAAATAAAATATTTTTTAAAAATTAAAAATAAATAAATAAAATAAAAAAGATCGGTGCTCTTGAAGATATAACATCAGAAATTATTCAAATGGATTTCAGAGGAATAAATACTGAAAAAATCTAAACAGGACATCAGTGTGTTGCAGGAAAACAGCAAGTAGTTAATATCTGTAATTGGGTTCTCAGGAAAGAGTGAGCGGTGGGGGTGAATGAAAATCATTTGAAGAAAGAGCAGCCATATCTGTATACAATTTTATTAGAGTTGTAAGCCCACAAAAGTAATGCCCAAAGAACCCCTGACAAAAGAAACAATATCATACCAACCTATGTTATCAAGTTGTTGAAAACCAGTGATAGCAAAAATCTTAAAAAGAAAACATTATATAGGGAGAAACAAAAATAAGGGTGACATTGAATTTCTTGCCAGAGGCAATAAATATATCCATAAGACAATGCAATTATCTTTTAAGAAAAGAAGATAATTTTTTTTCCAAAAAATGAAGACAAATTAAAATCTTAGACAATTTAGAAGTAGAAAAGTGGAAAGAATTATTTAATAGCAGGTCAACTCCTAAAAAAATTTTAAAAGAAACCCTTCAGATAGAAACAAAGTGATACCTGTAAATATTTGGATCTATACAAATAAGGGAAGTAACAGGCATATAAATATCAAGTCAATTATAAATTTTCTTTTCATATTTTTATTTTTTAAAAATACTTTTATGTTTAATATATATAATATGTATAATAATGCATTGTATGAATATATAATATGTACAAGTCTTCCACTCCAGTTACATAGCCTGAGTTTGCCTTCTTGTGATAATCTCATCTCAAAATATAGGAGATAATACTAGAAGAAATTAAAATTTAAAATAAGGGGTGTGTTCTTGTAATAGAATTAGTAAAAAATTAATAAAAATAATGAATTTTATGTCCTTTAAAGACATCATTTCCCTCTAAACTATTCTATTAATTGACAGTGTACTGAGAGAGACACGTGTACCTCTGTGATACTTTTTATAATAAATAGGAGTATAAAATACTTCAAGAACACATTTTTTTGAGGAGTGACATCAGACAAATGGCACCGTGAGGAGCGCGACAGACAAATCTCCCCAAAATTTCAACAAGTTCATCAACCAGAGGCAGATAAATCTATCCTTGCAGCGTCTGGGAGTCTCACATACTGAAAACAAAGGTATGATCGAGTGAAAAATTGACTAAATATATAATCAACCCTGAAGGAAATAAGATGGAGAAAGGAACACTCTGCCTTCCTCACTAACCTGAACAAAGGCTGCTTTCACTTGGAACTGAGAGTCGAGGGGGCTAAGGGTGTGGAGGAAGCTAGGCTGCGGCATGAATGTTCATTCAAGCCGAGGAAAGAGTGTGCCTGCGGCAAATCAGCTCACGCAAGCAAACACCCGCTCTGTGAGCAGCAGCTGCCAGTGGCACATGGAGAGTGTGCCAAAGCGAACTTCCCTACACCCCAGCTTCTCTGGGCGGGTGGGGCGCCTCACCCAGCCATTCAAGCTAACAATCAAGTGTCAGGGGAGGGGTACGTGGGCAGCTTGTAGTCCTTCCTGAAGCAGGTCGTCGGGGGAGGGGCACACGGGCAGCCTGCAGTTATTCCTGGAGCAAATTGGTGGATCCAATCACTGAAATTAGTTTAACCCATGGTCTGCTCACCTCCCAACTGACCTTCACAGCTCTAACTGACAAGATCTCTCTCAGTTCAGCAATCTAAGACAAGAGGCATGATATTTTTTAGTGCCTCTTGCTAAAGGGGTGGGGGCAACTTCTGATTGGCAGAGCTTTCATACTCAGGGATATACGCTAAAAAGAGGGACTTGGCAGATGTTAAGACCTCCTGTACTGTAGGCAGCGACTAGGGCATCTTCCTCCCAGACAAAACAGGATGCAAAGTGGGGAAAGCCTGGGGAGAGTGGTCCCACAGAGTGCTAGGCTTGCTGAACAGGCCTGGAGGCTCATAGAAAGTCACCTTGAGAGCAATCAGTTCCCAGCCCCGTCTGATTATGCTGGTGGCTCTGACTGACAGAGCCTTACCCAGAGCCCTGCATTGCGTGGGGACAGAGTGGGGATTTGCCAGCTCTTTGAGCCTCTTGCTCTTCAGGCAGAGGCAGTGGCAGCCTCATAGCTGGATCATCAGGCTGCTAATTCAGGAAGGAGAGACTAGGAGAAAGGTTCTGGGAAAATGAACTCTCTCATTGTCGAAGCCTGCAAACACTAACAAGCTTTGACTACCAATGAGACAATCAAAACAGCATGGTATTGGCAGAGAAATAGACACTCAGACCAGTGGAACAGAATAAAAAATCCAGAAATAAAACCACATATATATGGTCAAATAACTTTCAATAAAGGGGCCAACAACACACAATGAAGAAAATAAAGCCTCTTCAACAAATGGTGCTGGGAAAACTGGAAAGCCACATGCAGAAGAATGAAACTCAACTACAGCTTGTCCCCGTGTACTAAAATTAATTCAAAATGGATCAAAGACCTAAATATAAGACCTGAAACAATAAAGTACATAGAAGAAGACATAGGTACTAAACTCATGAACCTGGGTTTTAAAGAGCATTTTATGAATTTGACTCCAAAGGCAAGAGAAGTGAAGGCAAAGATAAATGAATAGGACTACATCAGACTAAAAAGATTTGCTCAGCATTAGAAACTGACAACAAAATAAACAACCAACTAAATAGGAAATGATATTTTCAAACAACAGCTCAGATAAGGGCCTAATATCCAAAATATACAAAGAACTCATAAAACTCAACAACAAACAAACAAACAATCCAATAAAAAAATGGGAAGAGGACATGAACAGACACTTCTCCCAGGAAGAAATACAAAAGGTCAACAGATATATGAAAAGATGCTCATCTTCATTAGTTATTAGAGAAATGCTAATCAAAACTACAATGAGATACCACTGCACACCTGTTAGATTAGCTATTTTTAACAAGACAGGTAATAGCAAATGTTTGAGAGGATGTGGAGAAAAAGGAACCCTCATTCACTGTTGGTGGGAATGTAAAGTAATACAACCATTATGGAAGAAAGTATGGTGGTTCCTCAAAAAACTGAAAATAGAACTACCTTATGACCCAGCAATCACTCTACTGGGTATATCTCCCCAAAACTCAGAAACATTGATACGTAAAGACACATGTAGCCCCATGTTCATTGCAGCATTGTTCACAGTGGCCAAAACACGGAAACAATCAAAAAGCCCTTCAATAGAAGACTGGATAAAGAAGATGTGACACATATACACTATGGAATACTACTCAGTCATAAGAAATGATGACATCGGATCATTTACAACAAAATGGTGGGATCTTGATAACATTATACGGAGTGAAATAAGTAAATCAGAAAAAACCAAGAACTACATGATTCAATACATTGGTGGGACATAAAAACAAGACTAAGAGATATGGACAAGAGTGTGGTGGTTATGGGAGGAGGAACGGAGTGAGAGAGGAATGGGGAGGGGGAGGTGCACAAAGAAAACTAGATAGAAGGTGACGGAGGACAATCTGACTTCGGGTGATAGGTATGCAACATAATTGAATGACAAGATAACCTGGACATGTTTTTTTTGAATATATGTACCCTGATTTATTGATGTCACCCCATTAACATTAATACAAATTTATTTATAAAAAAAGAACACATTTTTTTAAATTAATTCAAAGGGAGGAATGAAGACAAAGGCATCACAGGGTTACCTTTCAACTAACCCTTGTAATATGAGGAGATAAGAGATAGTGATGTCTAGCACATTTTAACATATTAACAATTCTGAGAATTGTTTCAAAAGAAAAAAAAAACTGTTTAAATGTTTTTTTTTCAAAACTTTCCAAATTTGTTTGGATATGGGCCCTATTTATCATTACATTTACCAAATAAATATATTTCATTTAAAAATGTTTTCTGGATGTTGATTATACACACAACTTTTATTTAGATATTAATAATAAGTAATGTATATATTCTGGTATTAACATATTCTGAGCTAAATTTAAGAAAAGAATGTTGATTCAGTTTTATCCTCTTTGCATAGAATTAAAACTAAATGCAGTTATATCAAATGATAACACTGTAAATGACATTTGTTATTGGAAACCTTATTTGAACTTTAATGAAAAAAGTAATATAAAATGTCTACTGTTTAGTGTAGTTATCACCTTAAAAATAAAATTAATTTTCTTATTAGATCTGTGAAGCAACACAAAGTCATGTGATTAACATGCTTCTGGAATAGTATAGTGTTAATAATAATATTGCATCTTCTAGTATATCTCATTTTAATGTTGTATAATACAAACTAATTTCCCAAGTTATATATATTAACAACCTTTATCAGTTTTTGACTATAAAAAGATTCACCCTCAAACAAACCCCTTGAAATTTAAAGACTCATTTAAATATGTTTACTTCATTATTAATTTTGTAAAATTAGATAATGTATTTCATTATCAGGATAACATTTAACTATCAGGTTCAGTTCTACATTATTAAAGCAATGACATTTGCCAGATTAAGAAAATGAGATGTAAGCCCTGGTGAATTGGCTCAGTGGACCATTGGGCTGGGCTGGGGATATCTCAAGTTTGATTCCCAGTCAGGGCATGCATGAGAAGTGACTATCTACTTCTTTTCCTCTCCCTCTCCCTCTTTTTCTCTTCCCCTCTTGCGGCCAATGGCTTAATTTGTTCCAGCATTGGTCCCAAGCACTGAGATAGCTCAGTTGATTTGAGCATTGGCCTCAGGCCCTGAGGATAACTTGGTTGATTCGAGCATCACCCCCAGATGGGGGTTTCCCAGTGGATTCCAGTTGGGGCACATGCAGGAGTCTGTCTCACTATCCCCCCTCCTCTCACTGAAAAAAAAAGAAAAAGAGAAAAAGAGAAATATTCATTATATTCTGTAAATTCAGTTTGTATATATTATCAAAAATCTATTCATCCTCCAAGGTTTTATTTTAGCCTAGTCATTTTCCCCTTTCTTCACTACTTCACTGTCTCAGGTCATAGATTTTTGTACAAGAATGTAGGTGTGATACTTCTTCAAATTCTCTTACTGTTGGAGAAGAACTAATTATTGTTCAGAACAGTTTAAATTAAGGTTTTCTTTTATATAAGTTCGTTTATCACTGGTTATCCTTGCATAGACAAATCTTATTAGATTGCCTCATGAGATTCCTATGATAGGCTAACATAATATTTATTACCATTCTGATGGACGCCGTAAATTCTATAGACTCTAATTATTAGAAAGTGAAATCTGTAAAACTCACCCTATGTTCTGTTATGAGTAACCTATAATTATTCTAGTCTTCATTATTGGAAGAGAAATTGCTTTGGGTTATATTATAAAATAAAATATATCAAATGATAGATGGAATCTTGTCTAATAGTTGTCTGACTCTACTCATAGTTAAAAATTATCTTTAAAGCAAAGTCTTTGTTTTCTTCCCTTCCTCCCTCCAATTCTTTTTTTTCTTCCTTTTTTTTTTTTAACACATAAGCAACTGTTTTTGTGTAATTAAACAGGAATCTTTATACTTTTCTTCTGGTAAACAAAATGGCATTGTGAATTGAGAATTTCACAAGTTCATAGGCTTGATTCAATGGTATCACTTCTGGAAATGCACCTATATAAGCTGAATAAGGCCGCCAAAACAAAATATTGTAGACTAAGAAGCTTAGACAATGAAACTTTATTTTTTTTACATGTCTAGATTTTAGATGTTGCTATGTTTGGTTTGAGTTCTCCCTCCTTGGACTGCAGATGTCTGTCTTTTCCTTGTAGCTTCACATTGCTTTTTCTCTGCATACATGCCTCCCTGGTATTGTTTTTTTGTGAGTCTAATGTTCCTCTTGTAAAAACACCAATCAGATTGGTTTAGGGCTCATCCTAAGAGCCTCATTTTCAAAAAAAAAAAGGAGCCTCATTTTCACTTAATAACCTATGTCCAAATATAGTCAGGTTCTAAGGCAAGTGGATTTGAGCTCTCATGTAAAAATTTTAAAGGGTAACTATTTAGCCCATAACAGAAATCTAACAAAATATCAGAAAAGTTAGGTACATTTTATATAAACCAAATTTATTGCAGCATTATTACTTTTTAAAGGCTTGCTTCTTTTAAAAGGAAGTTTAACTTTCACAGCAAATTTGAAAGGGCCAGCAATCTCTCATATATCCCCCAGCTTACATATACATAGTCTCTTCCATTATCCACATCCCCCACCAGAATGAGACATTTGTTATAGCTAATGAACCTACATTTGACACATTATAATCACCCAAAGTCCATAGTTTATATTAAGTTTCACTTTTGATGTTGTATATTTTATGGATTTGGAAAACATGTAATACCACATGTCCATCATTATGGTATCATGCACAGTCTTTTCACACTGCCTAAAATTATTTGTACTCTGACTATTTATTCCTCCCAGCATTCCCCAACTGACAGATATTTTTACTCTCTCCATAGTTTGACTTTTCTAGAATATCGCATAGTTTGAATCAAACTGTATGTAGCCTTTTCAGATTGGTATATTTTACTTAGTCATATGCATTTAAAGTCCCTCTATGTCTTTCATGGCTTCATAGCTCACTTATTATTCATGCTGAATAAATGTTCCATTGTTTGGCTTAACACAGTTTATTTATCCATTTATCTACTAAAAGACATCTGCAAAAACTTCTAAGATTTTTAAATGAATAAAGCTGATAAATCACTGTATGCAGATTTTTGTGTGAACATAAAATTTCAACTCCTTTAGGTAATACCAAGGAGTACAATTGATGGCTCAGATAGTAAGAGTATGATTAGTTTTATAAGAAATTGCTCAGCTGTCTTCAAAGTGGCTGTTCCATTGTGCAGTGCCACCAACATTGAATGAGTACCTGTCCTCAACATAATCATTAGCGCTTGCTGTTCCCACTGTTCTGTTCGATTTTCCCATAGGTGTGTAGTGGTATCTCATTGTTTTAACTTACATTCCTGGTGACATAAGATGTAGAGCACTGTTTTATATGCTTATTTTTTATCTGCATATTTTCTTTGTTGAAGTATCTGTTAAGTTCTTTTGCCCATTTTTAACTGGGTTTTGTTTTATTATTGTTGAGTTTTAAGAGTTCTTTGTATATTTTGGATCCCAGCACTTTATCAAAAGTGTCCTTTAAAAATATTTTCTCCCAGCCTGCTCTCGCTCTCTCTCTCTCTCTCTCTCTCTCTATCTCTCTCTCTCTTTGCCATTGTATTTTATAGAGCAGAAGTTTTTAATTTTAATGAAGTCCTACTTATCAATGATTTCTTTTATTGACCATGTCTTTGTTATTGCCATACCCAAGTTCATCTAGGTTTTCTCCTATTATCTTCCAGGAGTTGTATCATTTTGCATTCTACATTTAGATCTGTGAACCATTTAAATACATTTTTGGAAAGAGAGTACATCTCTATATAAATTATTTTATTTTTTTATTTATTTTGCATGTAGATGTCCAATTGTTTAGTACCAATTGTTGAAAATACTATTTTTGCTCAATTGTCTTGACTCTACTACTTTGTTAAAGTTCATTTGACTATGTTTGTAGATGTCTATATCTGGAATTTCTGTTTTGTTTTGTTGATTTACATGTCTATTCTGTAGCCATTACCACCCTGTCTTGATTATTCTAGCTTTACACTAAGACCCACATGACATAACATCAGTCCTACAACTTTGTTCTCATCCTTCAATATTGTGTTGACTGTATTTTTAAGTGCCAGTACTGTTTTTAAGTTGTGGTCATTTGTATAAGTAATACTTTCTTTATTTTCATAGCATACCTCTTTCAAGAAATAACAAATGTCAGTATAGTGTTGAAGGTCCTAGAAGAAGACCACTAGAGAACAAGAAGGTCATTTAAAAAGTAAGACTCTTCTTATCTGTTACTGTTAGAATGAATTATATTATGGTCTCTTAGTTTGAATGGAAAAATAGAACAAGAACAGAGATATGAGGCAGGAGGTAGTTCAGAGCTTAGTCAAATGTCTAAGTTCTTGGAAACAGTGGTTTAAGAATATGTAAGTCCCAAAGAAATGTATCTGTGGATCAAGGTTTATAAAAAAATAAAGTAAAATAAATTTAAAATGATTTAGGCTAGAGTCTTGCAAATCTTTTTTATATAAGGGTATCAGAAAATGAATCAAAACCAATTTAACAATTGCAACAAGGACAACAAAAAATTCATAGGAATAAACTTAACAAAAGACATGAAGTATATATACTGAAAATTACAAAACATTATCAAAAGAAATAAGAAAAGATACAACGAAATGGAAAGATGTTCCAGATTGATGATTGGAAGAATTAACACAGTTAAAATGGCCATATTACCCAAAGTAATATTCAAAGTTAATGCAATTCCCATCAAAATCCTAATGTCAATTTTAAAAGAAATAGAATAAAATATTACCAGTTTCAATGGAACCATATAAAACTTCGAATAGCAAAAACAATCCAGAGGAAAAAGAATGAAGCCGGAGGTATCACACTACCTGCCTTCAAATTAAATTATAGAGCCACAATAATCAAAATCGCATGGTTTTGGCAGAAAAACAGACACAAAGACCAATGAAACAGAATTGAGAGCCCAGAAATAAAACCATGTATATATGGACAAATTATCTTCAACAAAGAAGCCAAAACACACAATGGAGAAAAGAAAGCTACTGCAATAAATGGTGCTGAGAAAATTGTAAAGCTAAAAGCAAAAGAATGAAACTTGACTACATTTTGTCCCTCTGCACAAAAATTAATTCAAAATGCATCAAAGACTTAAGTATAAGATCTGAAAAACAATAAATTACATAGAAGGAAACAAAGGTACTAAGCTACGGGCCTTGGTTGTAGAGAACAATTTATGAATTTGGCTCCAAAAGCAAGGGAAGTAAAAGCAAAAATAAATGAATGGGACTATATCAATCTAAAAAGCTTCTGCATAGCAAAAGAAACTGACAACAACAACAATAACAAAAAGCAGCCAAATAAATGGCAAAGGACATTTGCAAATCACAGCTCTGATAAGGGGTTAACATCCAAAATACATAAAGAACCCACAAAGCTCAGCAACAAGCAACCTATTTAATTAAAAATTGGGAAGAGGACCTGAACAGACACTTCTCCCAGGAGAACATAAACGGCCAAGAGATATATGAAAAGATGCTCATCTTCACTAGCTATTTGAGAAATGTGAATCAAAACTACAATGAGATATCACATCATGCCTGTTAGATTGGCTATTATGAATAAGACAGGTAATAACAAGTATTGGAGAGGCTGTGGAGAAAAAGAAACCCTCATTCACTGTTGGTGGGAATGAGAACTAGTACAACCATTACAAAAGAAACTATGGTGGTTCCTCAAAAAATTAAGAATGGGCCCTGGCCTATTCTTGGACATGGTTGGAGAGGGAAATGAGAAAGGGAGTGAGGGGATGGGTGTAAAAAGGAACAAATTTAAGGTATCAGAAAATCATTTGACTTTTGGTGATGGGTATACAACATCATCAACCATTAAAATGCTATAGAGATGTTTACCTGAAACTTATGTGCTCTTGTTGATCAATGCCACCCTGTTAAAGTTAATTTTCTAAATAATAAAAAAAAAGTAATGATGCCTTGTGAACCATAAATACACAGTGGTCATAAAGTGTGATAGCATAGATTACATTCATCCCTTGAAATCTGCAGGGAATTGATTCCAGCAACCCCTGTAGATACCAAGATCCAAGGATATTCAAGTCCCTTATATAAAATAGTGCAGTATTTGCATATAATAAGCATTCACCTAATATAATATAAATTATATGCAAATAGATTTTTGTACTTTATAATTTAAGAAGTAATGGCAAGAAATATGTATGTACATGTTTAGTAAAGTGGAACTATCATAGGCCTAACTACATAGTATTTATAGCAACAATGTAACATTTTAAGAATATTTTGATCCATGGTTGGTTGAATCCACCAATATGGAACCCTTATACAGAGGGCCCACTGTATATTTTTTATAATTTACAGAACAAAGATTTTTCTGTACTGTAGTTTGTAGAGTCACCTTTATTTCCTGAGTTGATGGACACATTATAGTTGTATTCCTATAAAAATAAATTAACCTTATGAACAATGGAATGAAAAATCAATATGTTGCATTAGTGGGACAGGGACTTATAACAAAACAAAGTTCTCTATTGAAAAATATAGGATTCCATAAATGCTTTAGAAATGTCTCTTAATGTAACATTGCCTAATATTACTACTGATTTTGCTTTAAAAAAAAAAGAACTTTAGATACCCAAAGTTCTTGGAGTATATTTCTCTATTTTTCCTAAGCTAATGAGCTATTTATTTTTTGTGCATTTTAAACTGAAGCTTAAAATTACAGCATGTTTTTTTTTTTCATACTTATAACCTTCTTAGGAAGGGGACTTGACCCTCCTAAGGAAAAACAAGAAACAGAAACAACACCTTATATAATAATTTGCACTGCTTATTCAATAGCTTGGGCCCTAGCCAGGCAGTTCAGTTAGTTAGAGAGTTGTCCTGGTATGTCAAGATTGCGGGTTTGATCCCTGATCAGGGCACATGCAAGAATCAACCAATGAATTTGTAAATAATTTGAACAAAAAATTAATTTCTCTCTCTCTGTCTTTTTTCTCTCCCTTCCTCTACCTCTAAAACTAATAAAAAGCCTGACATGTGGTGGCACAGTGGATAAAGCGTCGACCTGGAAATGCTGAGGTCGCTGGTTCAAAACCCTGGGCTTGCCTGGTCAAGGCACATATGGGAGTTGATGCTTCCAGCTCCTCCCCACCTTCTCTCTCTCTGTCTCTCTCTTCCTCTATGTCTCTCTCTCTCTCCCTTTCTCTCTCCTCTCTAAAAAAAAAAGAATAAATAAAAAATTAAAAAATAAAAATAAATAAAGTTAATAAAAAATTTACATGCCCAAGTCTCTCTCTCTCCCTTTCTCTCTCCTCTCTAAAAAAAAAAGAATAAATAAAAAATTAAAAAATAAAAATAAATAAAGTTAATAAAAAATTTACATGCCCAAGAATATAATATGACTGACTGATAGAATAACTGAGCTAACAAGGACCCATGAAATGGCTTGTTTTATTTACATTGACTATATTCAACCAGTAGGAGAAACAACATGCCTTTATTATACCCAAGAAGTTCTCAAGAAAACATACTCAATAATTTTTTATTTGCAATATATGTATATCCACTTAAGATTTCATTTTTTTCTCACAATTTCCTCACAAATTCTTGTCCAAATAATAAATAAAGGATGAGCTTGCTATTCCACTTCTGATCAGTCAATAATTACTGTTTATTTAATTTTATAATAGTTATCTCATTATATTATCAATTTAGGTAAAAGACACTCCATCCAGGAAAAGTCTACTTAAATTCAGTCTACAAATGTGAAATGTAATTTGATATTTTCTGCCAATAACCAATAGAAATTCTTCTTTATTTTGCTAACTTGAAAAACTCAGCCAAACACTTAATATCAAATATATTCGTTTGTTGTTGTTACACCTTCCAAAGGCTTTTAACCAAATAAAATTGTAATGAATAATACTATATAGATGAGTATAGATGCCTTTCATCACTTACTACTAATATTTTATTATTAGTAAATTGAATTGTCTTATTTATACTTTTACGGTCACATCAGAACCACCCTCAGGCAAAACTGATATGCAAGCTAATGTCTTTCATTTGAAAACATTTGTCAGTTTTACAAATCTGTTCTACTTTCTTTTTACTGAGTTAAATTCTAAACATATTTTCTTTTAACAGAAAGTCGACTGTTAAATGGCATCATTAACATGACTTGTTTTCTTTGAAATAATACTTTCTTTCTCTAGACCAGGGGTAGTCAACCTTTTTATACCTACGCCTCCTTTTGTATCTCTGTTAGTAGTAAAACTTTCTAACCGCCCACCAGTTCCACAGTAATGGTGATTTATAAAGTAGGGAAGTAACTTTACTTTATAAAATTTATAAAGCAGAGTTACAGCAAGTTAAAGTATATAATAATAATTACTTACCAAGTACTTTATGTCGGATTTTTGCTAAGTTTGGCAGAATAAATCTGTATAAAACAATTTACTATAGTTAAATCTATCTTTTTATTTATACTTTGGTTGCTCTGCTACTGCCCACCATGAAAGCTGGAATGCCCACTAGTGAGCAGTAGGGACCAGGTTGACTACCACTGATTAAATCAATTTGCATTCCTTTTTCTTGCCTATACTATGTTTACTCTGTCAATTTTGTTTTCTGTTATCCAGAGTTTCAGCTAGTTTTTAGTTGATTTGTTTCAGTGATCTTTAAAGACTAAAATAACAATGACTACTTTATTTTTTGTCTACTTAAAAAATTAAATTTAACAGGGTGACATTGATCAATAAGAGCACATAGGTTTCAAGTATAACTACTTTATTAATATCTTAATTCTTTGCAGCAATATTTGCATTTTTACTTGGGACAACTGAAGAAACTTGAAAGAAACTGAAGACCTGTGTGATAATACGATAAACTTGGTTGAAACCATGAGCTTCCAACAAAATAACAGTCTTAATTATCATGGACATTATATCCATTCTTAACATGGTCTAAGGTTAGAGATTTCTTATCCAATATATCACATTATACTTAGTCATCATGTCTCCTTTTGGTTGTGACAATTCCTTAGTCTTGCTTTGTTTTTGCTCACCTTGATAGTTCTGAGAATTACTAGTCAGATATTTTATAGAATGTCCCTCAATCAACTTATGTTTTCCCCATGATTAGAATGGGGTTGTGTATTTTAGGGAGAAAGACAATAAAGATAGAGTCATTTTCATTACATCATATAAAAGATATATATTATCAATATGACTCTTGATGTAAAATCTTAAAATATGGCTCAGATAGTGTTTGTCAGGTTTCCATTCTATATAGTTACTCCTCCCTTTTTCCTTTTGTTCTCTGTGGAAGGAAGTCACTATTCACAGCTCACACTCAAGAAGGTGGGAGTTGTGCCTTTTCAGAGTGGAATATCTATTTAAATTATTTGGGAATGTTCTGAACTGGAGATTTTTTTAACGTTTTTTTTAAAATCCTTTTTGTGAGAACATTTAATTTCTACTATCTTAGTACATTTTAATTATACAATACAGTATTGTCAACTAGAGTTACAATGGTATGCATTAGTTCCTCAGATTTTATTTATCTTATAACTGAAAGTTTGTACTTTTTTACCAACTCTCTATTTTCCCCACCCCCTCAACTACTGGCAACTGCTTCTCTACCCTCTGTTTCTAAAAGTTTAATTTTTTTTCCATATTCTACATATAAGTGATACCATGAAGTATTTGTCTTTCTCTATCTGGGTTATTTTACTTAGCCTAATGCTTTTCAGGTCCACACGTGTTGTAAATGACATGATTTCCTTCTTCTTTAAGGCTGAATTATATTTCATTGTTTATACATACCACACTTTTTGATCCATTCATCTGTTAACAATCACCTAGGTTATTTCCATACCTTGCCTATTGTGACTGAGTAATGCTGCAGTGAATGTAGGAGTACAGATAAGCCTTTAAAATAATGGATTTATTTCCTTTGTATATAATCCCAGAAATGGGACTTTAGGGCATATGATAATTTTATTTTTAATTTTTTGAGGAACCTTCATTCTGTGTTTCATACTGGCTTTACTACTTTACATTCTCATCAATAGTGTACAAGAAATTTCTCTACTCCACCTCTGCACCAGGATATGTTACCACTTGTTGTTGTTGTTTTTAATAATGGACATGCTAACAGTTATGAGATGGTATCTTACTGTGGTAAGAGATTTTTTTCTTTTCCCCAATTTATTAAATAATTTATTGATATCAGTATATACTTATGGATATTTATGTTATATGTTTGGTTATAATTCAATACTTTATTATTTTGTTACTCAAACTGTTCCAGCTTTGGCCATTGGGAACTCTTTCAGTTTGCTATAGTGCTTATTTGACATACTCCCATCAATGTGGGGTTTGTCGGTATGTTTTTTGAGGACTTCCTGACTTCTTGCCCCAGATATAAAATTAGCCATTTCCTCAAGGATTCTTGGTTGCTTTTATTAGAGAATTGTACTGTATTAGAAATCAAGATCTGGGAACTGGATGTGCTCATTTTTAGTGGAGTCGTATTATTTCTAGACCCTTTTAGATGACAGAACAAAAAAAATACATGTGAGTATATTAACCTACGCATATGTACATATCTAACAATTTATACCTATGTAAAGCTAAATATATATGTTTATGCTGATGTCTTCAATTCTAATACATCTCTACATGAATGATTCTAGCATCTTTTACTTGCTTACCTGTAAACTTTTTACTTCAACAGTGTGAATTTTGGCTTCTTCATGTGGTAAGAAAAAATCTCTTACCACAATAAGATACCACCTCATAACTGTTATTGTTTCTATTCAGTTATTTATTTGTTAAGTTTTGGTGTAAATGCATAGTGGTATCAAAATTATTAACCTATATCTCTAAGGGAATCAAGTTTATCACTAGAACACAGTGCTTTTCATACTTTCTTTTTCATTTATTTTTACAAAATTCACTCATTTCCAAAGTTAGATCAATATCCTTTTCTCCTTTGTAATTTAGTTATGTTGTTTCATACAGTTATGGTACAATTTCATTATTTTATAGCTTACTGCATTTGATCCTCTGTACCTAAATGATTATTTTAAAATTTGCATACATTATAGTTTGCTTCTTGTGCTTTAAAGTTCTAAGCATTTTGATAAATGGTTATTGTTAGGTATCCACCATTATGATTTCTATTTAACAGTTTCAACACTCTAAAAGCTTCTATGCTTTGGTCCTGGCCAGTTGGCTCAGTAGTAGAGTATCTGCCCAGTATGTGGAAGTACAAGGGTCAATTCCTGGCCAGAGCATGCAGGAGAAGCACCCATTTGCTTCTCCACCTTTTCCCCTCTCCTTTCTCTTGATCTCTTTCTTCCTCTCCTGCAGCCAAGGCTCCATTGGAGCAAAGTTGGCCCCGGCGCTGAGGCTCGCTCCATGGCCTCTGCCTCAGATGCTAGGTGCTAGAATGGCTCTGGTTGCAATGGAGCAATACCCCAGATGGGCAAAGCATCACTCCCTAGTGGGCATGCCAGATGGATCCAGGTTGGGCACATGCAGGATTCTGTCTCTCGACCTCCCTTCTTCTAGGCTTCATTTATATATTAAGTTCTCCTTACTTCCCCTTAAAACTTTGGCATCTGTTTATCTTATGACCATCTCTAGAGTTTTGCCTTTTCCAGAATGTCTTACAATTGTAAATATACAATATTTAACCTATTTAACTGGATTTTTTCATACAGAAATCTACATTTAAGATTCATAGAGGCCTTCTCATGGCTTCATATTTTGAATGTTTTAATCACTAAATGATAAAATTTTATAGCTGAGTTACAGTTTGTTTATTCATTCACTTCTTGAAGAAAATCATGATTCCCTCCATTTTCTTATAATTATGAATTAAAGGTGTTACAAGTAGTCATATGCAGGTTTTGTTGAGTACATAAGTTTTCAAATCATTTCAGTAAATATGTAGTAACATGAACATAGTTTTCTATGATAAGACTATGTTTAGCTTTATAAGACATTAAAAAAATGGTCTTTAAAAGTGGTTGTACCATTTTGCATTCCAACCAGTGAGGAATAAATTTTTCTCTTTATCTGAATCTTTCTCAGCAGTTGGTATTGTCAATTTTCTGGATTTTAGTCAATCTAATAGGTTTGCAGTGATATTTTATTGTTGTTTTGGTTTGCAATTACTTAATGACAAATGACATTGAGCATTTTTTTTATATACTTCTTTTCAATTTGAGTAACTTCTTTAGTGAGGTGCCTGCTCAACTCTTTTTCCCATTTAACTTTGTTGTTGTTGTTATCTTAAGAGTCTGTGTATCTTAAGAGTCTGTATATTTTGAATTTAAGGGGTTTTTTTACTAGATAATGTGTTTTTGAACATACTGTTTCTCATCTTGTAGTATTGACTTTAGCATTTCATTATTATCTTTCACAATTTTCACAGAAATTATAAATTTTATAAAAACCAAATTATCTTCTTTTTTATTTATGGATTTGGCTTTTGATGCTGTACCTAAAAACTCATCATCAAACTTATGATTCCATAAATTTTTTCTCACATGTTTTTGTTCAGAAGTTTTAAAGTGTTGTATTTAACACTTAAGTTTATGACTGAGACTTTTGGAGTTAATTTTTATAAAATATGTAAGGTTTGTGTATAGGTTCATTTTCTCCATACAGAGACCCAATTCTTCAAGCTTCAGTTGTTTACAAAACTTCTTTCTCTATTAAGTTATCTTTTTTTCTTTTTCAAGAATTGTTGTTTATATTTGTTGGGGTTTTTCTGGTTCTATTTTCCATTACATTGATCTATGAGCCTATTTTTTCCATCTATACTACACTGTCTTGAGTACTGTAGTTTTTTCAGGTAAGATAAATGCTCCAATGTTGTTCATATCAGTATATCAGTATTGTATCAGCTATTCTGTATCTTTTGCCTTTGGATGTACACTTGAAAATCACATTGTCATTATTTACAGAATATATTTATGGTATTTTGATTAAGATTTTATTAATTTTAGAGGTTGAGTGGGGAAATAATTTCATCTTTATAATAATGAGTCTTTAAGTTCTTAAGCATGAAAGATTTTTATTTGATATATTAGAGAGTTCATCAATTTTTTTAGTTTTTGCATTTAGATCCTATTTACATGGTTTTTGATAATTATACACATTTTATTTTTATACTACTCTAAAGCATATTTTTTAAATGTCAAAGTCCAATTATTTGTTGTTAGTCCATAAGAAAAATAATGTGTTGTATAGTGACCATGTATTCTGCAACCTTGTTATTTTTGGTAATTCTACAAGGGTATTTTTGTTGTTGATTCTTTGAGATTTTGTGTATAGATCATCACATCATCTATGAACTAATACACTGTCATTTCCTCTTTTTGTTTTATTGTACTAGTTAGGACTTTCAGTCCATTGTTGAATTATTTTGGAAAGAGAAGACATTCTTGCCTTCTTTCCAATCTTAGGGAAAGTGTATTATCTTTTTTACCATTATGCATGTATTTAGCTATAGATTTTTGAAAATATTCTACATCTTAGGTCGCTGAGAGTTTTTTATTTGTTTGTTTTTGTATCATGAATGAGTTTTGAATCTTATCAGATGTTTTTTCTGTATTCATTGATATCATCACCTGATATTTTTTTAAGCTGTTGGTGTGGAAGATTTTTTATTTTTTGAGAAGTAAACAAACCTGGAATATTTGGATTAAATACCACTTTGTCATACCATAGAATATATTTTATACAATGCTGGTTTTGATCTTGTAATATATTTGAATTTTTGCTTCTTTGTCCATGAGAGGTATTGTTTTGTAGTTATTTTTTCCAGTAATGCCTTTGGCATTAGGGTAATGTGAATTTTAAAGAATGAGTAAAGAAGTTTCATTCTGTTTTTGCAAGAGATTATGGGACATTATATAATTTTTTTTCTTAAATATTTGGAAAAATATACAAATAAAATTATCTGGTCCTGTTGTTTTCTTTTTTGAAGGTTAGTAATAAATGAATCAATTTCTTTGACAGATGCAAGCATAGTCATAGTATCAATTTATCTTTGTGTGAATATTGATAGTTTGTGTCTTTCAAGAAATTAGTTCATTACATAAAACATCAAATTTGTGCTTTTAGAATTGTATGTTGTATTCCTTATTATCATTTAAATGTCTGTAGAATAAGTAGTGATAATTCCTCCTGTATCTGATGATAATTTTTTTAATTGATTGGACCATTGAAGAATTTCTTAAAAATTATTTAATTTAAAATATTAGTTACAGTTTAATTCTTTAATCTATTCAAAGAACCAGATTTTGGTTTATTAGTTTCCTCCATTGTTTTTCTTACTTTGATTTTATTAATTTCTGTATCAGTTTTTATTATTTTTTTGTTTATGGTTTCCTTTAGCTCTTTGACATATTTAAGACAGTTCATTTAAAGTATTTATATAGCAAGTGCAGTGTTTATGCTTTCATAGGAAGGTTTATATTTTTTGAATGCCTTGTATTTTTTTGTTGTTGTTGAAAACCAGACAAGTTAAATATCATAATATGATAACTCTGAAAATTAAATTCTTCCCTCTTCAAAGTGTTTGTTGCTGCTGCTTATTTGGGGTTGCAATTGATTGTTTATTTAGTGAGTTTTCTAAACTGTTTTTGTATAGACTATATTCTATATCATGTGTGCTCGTGAAGTCTCTGTTTTTTTATATTAGTGGTCAGCTAATGGTTGGGTAGATATTTCTTTATATTTCCGGAGCTAAAGAAAAGAAAAATCATCCCGATCATTGCAGATTGGCTCTCTATTGAGACACTCCTCCAAAGCTTAGTTAGCTGTTTACATTTCTGCCTTATCCTTTCTTTATTGCTTGTTAGGAGCCTTAGCATCAATCCAAGGTGAAACTTTAGGTGCTTTTAAGTACAGTGTGTTCGTAAAGTCATGGTGCACTTCTGACTGGCTACAAGAAAGCAACAAAAGATGACAGAAATGTGAAATCTGCACCAAATAAAAGGAAAACCCTCCCAGTTTCTGTAGGATGATGTGGCAGCACGTGCGTATATGCAGATGATGAAGTAAACCGTGTATACAGCGGAGCAGCCCATGGCCATGCCAGTTGAGATGTGGATGGTACAGGGGAAAGTTCAGTGTGTTCTGTGGCTCGCTAACTTTGAACCCGTGATCAAAGTGCAACGTAAATATCGGTGTGTTTATAATGAAGCGTCACCACATAGGAATAACATTACTCGGTGGGATAAGCAGTTGAAGGAAACCAGCTGTTTGGTGGAGAAACCCTGTTCTGGTAGGCCATTAGTCAGTGACGAGTCTGTAGAGGCTATACGGAATAGCTACCTAAGGAGCCCTAAAAAATCTGTACGTGAGCCCACATCAAACTGCTGTGAATAGGTATGAAACTGGGAGAGTCTTCCTTTTATTTGGTGCAGATTTCACATTTCTATTGTCTTTTGTTGCTTTCCTGTGACTGGTCAAAAGTGCACCATGACTTTACGGACACATTGTATTTTATAACATTTGTTCAGCTCTGGATATACATTTGGCTTTCTATACTTCCCAGTATACAGGTTAGTTTCTCAAATTTTTTATCCCGCATATCTTTCCTTTTCCAACCTCTTTCTTGCCAGACTTTCAGTGTATATGCTACTTACCCCAATTCTTATTTTTTGTCCCAGTTGACTAATATATCTGTCTTTAAAGACTGCCAAATGCTGACCATGAGACTACTCCAGCCATGAGAAAGTTCTGAGGCATGCCCTCCTAATGGCACCAGCGGCCTGTACCAGGAACCTAGGTTGCCTCTCTTACTGAGGAATGTGACCTGTTAGATTGGTAATATGCTACTACACCTCTTAATCAAACTTAACAGCTTCTTTCTCCAATCAGCATTCCTCTGGTTGGTGTAAGTTGTAACTTTCTTTTTTTATATTAGAGTCTGGCATTCTAAAAATATTATTATGACAGATTTTGCTAGATTAATTATTGCTTTAGTGAAGGAATAGATTTTTGGATTTTTGTATTCCACTATTTTTATTTATATTACACCAAAATAAATAGTATGGTGCAGAAGGAAGGAGGAACACTTTGTAGATGTTCAATAAGTATTTGCAGAATTGAAATTACAATTTTTAACTTGTGAGTGAAGAAATACTGTAAAGAAACACTCACTTTTGACCTGCCTTTCTTTAAAGTACTGAGCAAGATTAGGTTAGTTTTATGGTCTTTGGTACGACTCTTTGGAGCCATCTTATGAAATGTATAGTGTGACTTTCATTTTCTATCATGAAACTGAGCAATATTTCCTAATTGCAAAGCTTTGCCAGACTACAATAAAAATTAGAAAAGAGTATTGTAAGACAGTGTGCTCCCTAGTTATTAACTCCCTTCTTTTGCTGCACCTTAAAATTGTAAAGATAAAATACTTTCTTCACATTGCGGAGAAAATCCAGATTTATGAGAACACATGGAACAATTCTAGTGATATGATGACTTTATTTTTAGGCACCTATAGACTTTGTTTAATGGAAAAATGAAACAAGTTCTCCAAACCACTAACATTTCTAAAATCAGGAGTGTCTATGTGTGAGTTTAGGAGAAAAAGTAGGAGCAGATATCTAATCATCTTGTTTATTATTTCTGAAACATGGTATACTTTGTTTACTATTAATATTTGAATTATCGCTGCTGAGATATGGCCACATGAAGTGCTTGTGCATATAAAGTAAATGCTTATATCCCAACCTTTTTACCTGAATTTTACAAAAGACATAAAATACATTTTTGATAAAGTAATTGCAAAAATGAGAATCAAGAACTACATGACTTCTTTTATTGCTTTTGGACAGTTCATTAGCAAATTAACAAATGGATGTAGGTCTAGTGACAAATAGTAGGGTTCACATTTCTTACTATTGCTTGTTTCATGTTCTTTTTTTTTTTTTTAATAAATTTTTATTAATGGTAATGGGATGACATTAATAAATCAGGGTACATATATTCAAAGAAAACATGTCTAGGTTATTTTGTCATCAAATTATTTTGCAAACCCCTCGCCCAAAGTCAGATTGTCCTCCGTCACCCTCTATCTAGTTCTCTGTGCCCCTCCCCCTCCCCCTAACTCTCTCCCTCCCTCCCTCCCATGTCCTCCCTCCCCCCCCACCCTTGGTAACCACCACACTCTTGTCCATGTCTCTTAGTCTCATTTTTATGTTCCACCAATGTATGGAATCATGTAGTTCTTGTTTTTTTCTGATTTACTTATTTCACTCCTTATAATGTTATCAAGATCCCACCATTTTGCTGTAAATGATCTGATGTCATCATTTCTTATGGCTGAGTAGTATTCCATAGTGTATATGTGCCACATCTTCTTTATCCAGTCTTCTATTGAAGGGCTTTTTGGTTGTTTCCATGTCTTGGCCACTGTGAACAGTGCTGCAATGAACATGGGGCTACATGTGTCTTCACGTATCAATGTTTCTGAGGTTTTGGGGTATATACCCAGTAGAGGGATTGCTGGGTCATAAGGTAGTTCTATTTGCAGTTTTTTGAGGAACCACCATACTTTCCTCCATAATGGTTGTACTACTTTACATTCCCACCAACAGTGAATGAGGGTTTCTTTTTCTCCACAGCCTCTCCAATATTTGCTATTACCCGTCTTGTTGATAATAGCTAATCTAACAGGAGTGAGGTGGTATCTCATTGTAGTTTTGATTTGCATTTCTCTAATAACTAATGAAGCTGAGCATCTTTTCATATATCTGTTGGCCATTTGTATCTCTTCCTGGGAGAAGTGTCTGTTCATGTCCTCTTCCCATTTTTTTATTGGATTGTTTGTTTGTTTGTTGTTGAGTTTTATGAGTTCTTTGTAAATTTTGGATATTAGGCCCTTATCTGAGCTGTCGTTTGAAAATATCAGTTCCCATATAGTTGGCTGTCTGATTATTTTGATATCAGTTTCTCTTGCTGAGCAAAAACTTTTAATTCTGATGTAGTCCCATTCATTTATCTTTGCCTTCACTTCTCTTGCCATTGGAGTCAAGTTCATAAAATGTTCTTTAAAACCCAGGTCCATGATTTTAGTACCTATGTCTTCTTCTATGTACTTTATTGTTTCAGGTCTTATATTTAGGTCTTTGATCCATTTTGAATTAATTTTAGTACACGGGGACAGGCTGTAGTCGAGTTTCATTCTTTTGCATGTGGCTTTCCAGTTTTCCCAACACCATTTGTTGAAGAGGCTTTCTTTTCTCCATTGTGTGTTGTTGGCCCCTTTATCAAAGATTATTTGACCATATATATGTGGTTTTATTTCTGGGCTTTCTATTCTGTTCCATTGGTCTGAGTGTCTATTTTTTTGCCAATACCATGCTGTTTTGATTATCGTGGCCCTATAATATAGTTTAAAGTCAGGTATTGTAATGCCCCCAGCTTCATTCTTTTTCCTTAGGATTCTTTTGGCTATTCGGGGTTTTTTATACTTCCATATAAATCTGATGATTTTTTGTTCCATTTCTTTAAAAAATCTCATAGGGATTTTGATGGGAATTGCATTAAATTTGTATATTGCTTTGGGTAATATGGCCATTTTGATTATATTTATTCTTCCTATCCAAGAACAAGGAATATTTTTCCATCTCATTGTATCTTTTTCGATTTCCCTTAACAATGCTTTGTAATTTTCATTATATAGGTCCTTTACATTCTTTGTTATGTTTATTCCTAGGTATTTTATTTTTTTTGTCACAATCGTGAAGGGGATTATTTTTTTGAGTTCGTTTTCTAATATTTCATTGTTGGCATATAGAAAGGCTATGGACTTTTGTATGTTAATTTTGTATCCTGCGACCTTACTGTATTGGTTTATTGTTTCTAATAATCTTTTTGTGGAGTCCTTCGGGTTTTCGATGTATAGGATCATATCATCAGCAAAAAGTGATAGCTTTCCTTCTTCTTTTCCGATATGGATGCCTTTTATTTCTTTGTCTTGTCTGATTGCTCTGGCCAGAACTTCTAGCACCACGTTAAATAAGAGTGGAGAGAGTGGACAACCCTGTCTTGTTCCTGATTTAAGGTAGAAAGTCCTCAGTTTTATGCTTGTTTCATGTTCTTCATTTGATGTTTAATTGCAACTCCAAAGAGTGATTTACTTGAAATACAATGCATTGGATTCCATAAACTTTAACTATATTAAAATTATGCTATAATTTAATTAAAACAACATGTAGATGACTGCTTTTATAAGTCATCTTTATGTAATAAAAACAGTAGTAAGTGCTCTGGTTTGTGGATACTAACACAAGCATCCAGAGAATTACTTAAAATATCAGTGATTTATAAGCAAACAATAATTATTGATGATTTAATAAAAAAGTTCTTCAAAGACACACACAGAAATTATTGTATCACTTATAGGATGCATTGTGGTTGCACTGGGCTAATTTCACAAGACACCTGTATGTGTATAAAATAATATTTTTATATTTGACATTCTAGTATCTCCATGACTTATGAGTCTTTCCAAAGTGAACCATTTAGAGTTTACATTATTAGTGCTAGTACACTTTTTAAAAATTTTATTTCAGGATACCTGGATGTTCTTCAACATCCTTTTCTAAGATGGCTGCAATATTATTGCTTTATGAACATTTTATTTACTTTCCAGATCAATCCTCACAAGTTGTTTCTTCCATAACTAGTATTTACATTCTGTTCTCCTCTTGGAACATATTTTCTTGTATGTTTGTCTCCTTTTCAAAGAAATTAACTAATGTCCTACATTTATCATGCCTTCTTCACATTTATATTGCAAATTCCTAACATGCTATATATTGTTGGGGACCGAATAAATAAACATGGTATTTTTGCAATCTGGATAGAGGTGCTGGGCCCAACGTTCATGTCACCTGCCTAGTTAACAAAGAGCTACACCTGATTCAAGTTTGTCTCACCCATGTTTGCCGGAAGAGGCTGGAAGCTCATTTCTTATTAGTGTAAAATTGGATTTGAATGGTATGGTGAGGGTTGTCTTTGAGTTGCCTTGGAAACTTAATTGAATGGACCACGTTTTTTTCCATAAATAAAGGCAGATGCACATTTGGGAGCAGTGTCGTTATGGCTCAGGAACAGTAGAGACTGTTTGCCGTGGCATCCTCCTGAACCCATCTGTGTGTGTGTGTGTGTGTGTGTGTGTGTGTATCTTTAAGTCCCTGTTTATCATTTATTTCAATTCCATACCAATTGAATACCTTTTCTTGTTCAAGACCCTGGTATATATAGCTACTGCTCAACTTACGACCATGATTGGTTTCAACAGACCAGTCGTAACACGATTTGGTCATAAGTTGAGTAGGCTATATGTACAGTACCGTGAAATGATGTTATAAAAATCTTTAAGTCATATTTTATCATAATTTTCTTTCATTATTGTTATATATCATAATTTTCTTTGTTCATTTTATGCAATTTGTATCCTTTCTATACCATTTTGTTTCTTATTTTTACATTCGTCAGGTTTAAGTAAAACACTGCATTACCAGTACAACTGGTTTAACCTTTGCAAAACATACAAAATTACAAAATACTGGTGCATACAAAAATACAAAATACAGGTGTAAAAAATACCATAGGAGGCCCTGGCCGGTTGGCTCAGTGGTAGAGCATCGGCCTGGCGTGCGGGAGACCCTGGTTCGATTCCCGGCCAGGGCACATAGGAGAAGCGCCCGTTTGCTTCTCCACCCCCCCTCCTTCCTCTCTGTCTCTCTCTTTCCCTCCCGCAGCCAAGGCTCCATTGGAGCAAAGATGGCCTGGACACTGGGGATGGCTCCTTGGCCTCGGTCCTAGGCTCTAGAGTGGCTCTAGTCGCAATAGAGTGACGCCCCAGAAGGGCAGAGCATCGCCCCCTGGTGGGCAGAGCGTCGCCCCTGGTGGTCGTGCCAGGTGGATCCTGGTCGGGCGCATGCGGGAGTCTGTCTGACTGTCTCTCCCCGTTTCCAGCTTCAGAAAAATAAAAAAAAAATACCATAGGAAACATTTTCCCAACTGCAAAACATATCAAAGTATATAAACATGTACAAAACATTTTATTGGCCAGCACTGTCATATGCCCAGCTGGGCAATGCTTGCACTGCCAGATGTGGAGCAGTAATTGCTAGTGATTGTGGTCATAAAGTTGAATGGTCGTAAGTTGCGTAGGCCATAAGTTGATCAATACCTGTACTTGTCTTGGCTGGACCACGACAATATATTATATATTTGTCAATCAGTAAATATTTTAATGAATTCATCAAATAAGTGATGAAAAATTTTCCATTTGTTTTATTGCGTGATCTACTTCTCTTGTTGAAGGAACATCTCTCAATAATTCTTGAATGAAAATGTGCTCAAAGGCTTATATTACAGTAAATGCTTAATAAGAACCACATGTAGCACCAGCATATTTAGGTGTCATTAGACTAAAGGCAGACTATTACTTTAAAAATTGTTGAAAATAGCATTATTTTGCTAAAAAATACGAATGTAGATAAAAGATCATTTTTAATATGAAAAATTTATCCTACAAAAAATTGGATTCATAGACTATGTACTGCAGAAACTGAAACTGATTGAAAGTGGAAGTGTCTTTCAGAACATGAAATAAAATATGGAGGAATATGTATGGATCTTGTTAAACAAACCAACAGCCATCAAAAATAAAGCCCTGGTCAAGCAATTTTTATTGCTGGCATACAATAGTTACATTAAAGAAGATGCAGTTGCCCATATAATTCAAACATAAATAACAGCAACTCATATGAGAGTTTTGTGAGATTGAGAGTGGAATAAGAAAACACAGTACTATAATTTTACTGCAAATCTATTCCATGGTCTATCTTATTTAAGCATAAATTAGGAATATGTTGAGATGTACTCTGAGTAGGAACACAAAACTATATCCTTATTTTTAACTTAAGATACTGGTTCCATGGGTTTTAACAAAGCACATGCAATTTCTGACCTTTCTTTGAGATTTTTGATTGCATATATGCCCTTTCAAAAGGATAAAGTAATAGTTCATAAAGCTTGCGATAGATTTATAGAAAGAAAGAAGTATTTTGTCTAGTCAGTCTGATGTGAGAAAGACAATTGTCTCAGGTACTTTTAAAAGAGGCTGTAAGATATAATTCTGTAGTACTGGAAAATGTCAAGGAATTTGTGTAGCAAAGATGAAAGTCTAACTCTGCACTGGTGGTTTCCCTGAAAACATTCCCCATTGTTTAACCTTACCTTAGATTGTGTCTCTGCCATTTATTGACTAAATTATTTTTTTCATTTAAATATTTTGCTTTGTCTAATTATTATTATTATTATTATTATTATTATTATTATCATTTTAAGTGAAAAGAGGGGAGATAGTGAGACGGAATCCTGCATGCTCCCTGACTGGGACCCACTCAGCAACCCCCTTCAGAGGCCAATGTTACAATTAATCAAACTATTTTTAGCACCCGAGGCTGACAAACAGCTCAAATCATTTGAGCTATCCTCAGCGTCCAGGGCTGAGACTTGAACCAGTTGAGCTACTGGCTGCCTGAAAGGAAGAGGGAGAGAAAGAGGAGTGAGAGGGGTGAGAAACAGATGGTTGCTTCTCTTGTGTGCCTGTTTGGGAATCGAAGCTGGGATGTCCATACATGTGCCAATGCTGTATCCATTAAGCCAACTGGCTGGGGAGCAGCATCTAGTTCTTGTCAAAGAATATGTGAAAGCAATTTGCATATCTTTGGAAGTTATAACAAAATTAAACATATATCTTTCCTTTTAATATCTGATGGAATTATAGCCTGAGCTTTTAGTGTTTATTTTTTCCTTTATATTGTTGACAAGTCACCGTTTTATGAGCCTGTGTTTTCCTTCCTCAAGTAAAGTGGATAATCACTGCTTTTATATGTTGTGATTGTTGCATTTTTCATGCTAAAAGGTTTTTCTCCCTTCTAAATGTTATTTTAATGAGACCAGTACTCAAACTCTCTAAGCCTCTATTAGTTTTTTACTTTGTCTAAGTGACTGCAATAATAAACTTAAAAAAGAAAGGTCTTGTTTTCCATCTAAATGAAAGAACAGGACTACTGCCCTGGCAGAAGGTGACTTTACAGCTAAAGTCATTTCTTTCATTGTTTCTCTATGTGTTCCTCAGGAGTCTGAGCATATGAATTTGCCAAGTTTACCACTTTTGGCAGGTTTTGTGTTCAGCTCTCAAGAAGCTTGATTCACCTGTGAGAAACAACCACGAGTAGCAAATAATTCACTTGAAACTTTACATATCCAGTATTTGTTGTGAGATATATCTTTACATTTTCCTCCTAACCAGCTTTAGTACTAAGAACTCTCACAAAGGCTATTTCATAGGAAAAGAACTAATGGTAATTCAATTCTCTTATATGTGTGTGTGGGAAGGTACATTTATATCTATGTGAAATTAAAAAGACATTTATGTGTTTAAATTACCTATAATTCTTCTAAAATTCTCAAGAAAAAAATATATTTTGTTTCTAAGGAGTAGGAGGGATAGTGAGACAGACTCGCATATATGCCCCAACTGGGATCCACCTGGCAACCCCCATCTGGGTCCAATGGTCAAATCAACTGAGCTATTTATAGCACCTGAGGCTGATGCACTCATTCCAACAGAACTATTCTTAGCACCCAGGGCCAATTCTATAACCAATTGAGCCACTGGCTGTGGGAGGGAGAGAGGGAAAGGAAGAGAAGCAGCTGGTTGCTTCTGTTGTGTGCCCTGACCAGGAAATGAACTTGGGACATTCATATGCTGGGCCAATGCTTAATCCACTGAGTTAATTGGTCAGGGAAAAAATCAGAAATTTTTAGGAGAATATTAGCTAATTTTAGAATATTGAGATAATATGATTTCTGGGAATGACAGTATGAACATTACTGAAATATGACAGAATTGTAAAATAGCACTGAGGCTAATTTTTAGTATTGGAACTCAAGAAAATGAAATATTTAAGGCCCATTGTGTCAGATATATATATTTAGAAAAATTATTTAATACCAACCTATGATGTCATTAGGGTTAGAAAATGAAAATAAATATTTCAAGAGCTGATGTCCTTATGTAGGATTATTGATGCAGCTCAATAAATATTTAGTGACAAAGTGCTATGTACTTACCAGTAATATTAAGAGTGATAGACTCATAAAAAGTGTGAGGTAAAATTTTTGCTTTTAATGAATGTTACACAGTTGTATACATTGGCCACATACTAGAAGACAAAGGTAAATAATAATTAAAAGCTGCCATTCTTTTAAACCCATAGTCACAAAGTGTCATGTACTATTCTTTTATGAATATTCAGTTCTCACAGAAAAACTTAGTTAACATGATCTACTTTTAATAATAGACAAGAGTTTTTTTTAGTTTTTGTGGCAGAGTGATGCTAAATAGAGCAGGTCCTCAAATAATGTGGTTCTGTTACAACATTGATGACCTGAGAAATTCTGTCCTTTCATTTACTTCAAGAATGTCTGCTTTTGGCCCTGGCCGGTTGGCTCAGCGGTAGAACCTCGGCCTGGCGTGCGGGGGACCAGGGTTCGATTCCCGGCCAGGGCACATAGGAGAAGCGCCCATTTGCTTCTCCACCCCCCCCCCCTTCCTCTCTGTCTCTCTCTTCCCCTCCCGCAGTCAAGGCTCCATTGGAGCAAAGATGGCCCGGGCGCTGGGGATGGCTCCTTGGCCTCTGCTCCAGGCGCTGGAGTGGCTCTGGTCCCGGCAGAGCGACCCCCCCCCCCACCCAGGGGCAGAGCATCGCCCCTGGTGGGCGTGCCGGGTTGATCCCGGTCGGGCGCATGCGGGAGTCTGTCTGACTGTCTCTCCCCGTTTCCAGCTTCAGAAGAATACAAAAAAAAAAAAAAAAAAAGAAAAAAGAAAAAAAAAAGAATGTCTGCTTTTGCTTTATGGGACCTGCTTATATATAACAACTGTTTCTAAAATCTTTAATTACAACAACTGAGTGGGCATCTTTGTATTATATGAAGTAAAGATCCAATTTCTTTAAGCAAGATTCAAGAAATTGGATTTTTACTTCATATAATACATTTGATTGGGACAGTATGAATTGTTAAAAAGAAAATATGGCATTGTGTAATGTATATATTACTATTCAAATATCAGCTAAGATTATATATATGTCTATTTTTGTTATAAACTCTTAACATTGACTTTAATGGTTTTGGATATTAATTTTATTGGCAAAGAGATTATGGTTATTTTCAGTTAAATTTAAAGATAAGCATTCTGAACAAATAAAAAATACAATTTTATATACTTTTCATAAATCCAATTTTCTTTATTTTTGTATGTATAGTCAATGATTTACAGTTTCTTTTAATGGCGTCTTATTTTCTCATGTATTTGCCACATCTAATTTGTTACAAATAAATCTTTTTTATGTGCAGGTGCTAGTTTTACTCTTTGTATTATATTTCATTGGGTTATATAAATAATACCATATGCTTTCCATGGTTTAGGAATAAATATAATTGTATAATTTATATATATGTATATATATAATATATCTCTGCATATTTGTATAATACATTTATAGAATAATTGCATTGAGTTGAACAGTTATATAATTTATCTAACAGGGCAAGTTTCTCTCCTTTTTTAGATTATTTTTGACCATTATTTTTTCCTTTTGTTCTTCCATATAAATATTGAATGAGCATGTCTTATTTTTTATGAAAAAAGTCTCTTTAGAATTTTTTAAGATTTTTATTTATTTATTTATTTTAGTGAGCAGAAAGAGAGAGAAGGGAGGGAGGATCAGGAAACACCAATCCCCATATGTGCCTTGACCAGGCAAGCCCAGCATTTTGAACCTGCGACCTCAGCATTCCAGGTCAATGCTTTATTCACTGCGCCACCACAGGTCAGGCCAAGGATCTTTAGAATTTGACCGAATCATTAAAGCATACTGAGAACAATTGCATCTTTACAATAGTATATTATTGGAAAATTTAAAAAGAAGTTTTATTTTCTTTCCAAAGAATATTAATAAATATGTATAAATTCTTTCACATAGAACTTGCACAAGTCTTGGCAGAATTACTTTGTCAGGTAAATATTAGTAATGGTATAATTTATGTCTTCTTAGTGTTATTGGATTCACATTATTTTCTTTTTAAAAAGGAAATTGTCAAAATTTCCCAAAGCTTTATCTTTGATAGTATAACTAGATAATAAATATCTATGTATCAAAAATTTAACTGAAGACTAGATTATCAGTTATAATGTATCCATTTTTCTGCTCCTCGTCTACTTTATTCTATTTATTTCACTTAAATAGGTAACAGTAGTCCTGTATTTTATTATTTAAATTATCTAGTTACTTTCATAACTTTATTAGATATGATTATTTGCATTATGTAGTTTAGAATTTTAGTTTTCTAAACAGTATCACACATTATGTAGCCATCCGAGAATTTTGTATTCACTTAATATGATTGTTCTAAGACTCATTGGGATGCATGGATCCATAGTTCATTTATTTTCATTGTTGGGTAACATTTTTAAATTATTCAACCTTTTTTGTTTTTTAGAAATTATTATTTTGATTGCAAGATTAGCACATATGTAAAAAACAAAGAGGAAGTTAAAAAAAGTCAGAGGCCTTGAATGAGAATACTATGAATCACATGACTTTGAGTTTTTATTACCTATTTTAGGCTTTTATATATACCCCTAAATGTTTATTAAATATTTTAAACATATTATGCTGTTTTATTAGCTATACAACAGTAAAATTATACTTCAAATCATAGAATATTTTTTCTGCTAGAAGGGATTTTAGTGTCATATATTCAATACCCTCATTTAACAGTTGAGAAAATTCATGTCCAGAGAGATGAAGTTACTTGGTGGAAGTTACACAGCTTGTCAGCAAATTTTCCAGCTGAATAATCTAATTTTTTCAAAAGTAATGGAGACTTATCACAAATCTATTCCAGTGGAATACAATTCTATAAGCAATGTTTATTTTGGAAAATATCCCATGGCATTCTTTAAAGAGGATATCAATAGATATAAAATGCACCTAGAAGTCATTATAGAATCAAGGAAACAGTATAGAATATAAAGCTTCTTTTGAGGAAAATAAATTTTAATCATGAATTTTCCACATATCTTAAAACTATTTTACTTTGTACCTTTGTAAAATTAGCAATTAATGTCATTTACCTCTAAGTCCTCCTTTTTTAGACCTGAAATTAAATACTTAATGTAAATATAAAACTATATATATATATTTTTTATATCATAGTTTTACATTTTAAAAGGATTGATAGTATGAGTTCACAAGGATTTGAGAAAAATATTTCTTCTCTGTGGGTTTAAAAATGAAACAATTTTTCTTTGTAAAATTTGGCAGTGTTTATCAATATTTTAGATGTGCACTTTCACCCAAGAATTCCACCCCTAGGGTATGTGTGCAAATATGCAGATACCTTCATGGTAGCATATTTATTGAAGTATTGAGAATAAAGTTTAAAACTGAAAAAAATGTCTTATATCTACCTGTGGACTATAAATTATTTAAGTTTACTATATTGATGCAATAAATTAATCTTTAGTTTTAAAAATTAATATTTATACAAATTGATAGAGAAAAATGTATTGTTCAAAGGAGACAGCAAGTTAAGAGCTGCATATATTTATTTCTTCTTCATATTAAATAAACAGGCAGTCCCCAGGTTACCAACAAGATAGGTTCTGTATGTTTCTTCTTAAGGTAAATTTGTATGTAAGTTGGAACAAGTATATTTACCTCATAAATGCAACTTAGATGTTTGTCTTAACATAGTATTTATTTTTACCTGTATGTACATATAAATATTTAAACAGGCCCTATTTTGCTGATGAGGACTTGCTCCTTGATCAAACTTTAGTCAAGCTTTTCTCCTCAACTAGGCCTTGACCTTGGCCTGGTGAGCCCAGTATGATGAAAGAAGAATCTTGCTAAGCCTGTTTATCAACAATCCCTAACCCTTAATATCTAAGTTTCTGTCCTGCCTTTAGCAAGAATTCTATTGTGCCAGTTTAGAAAGTGACCTCCTGTTCTTGATACCTACTCAAGTCTGCTTAGTAATTTTCCATCCAAATAATCTTTACTCTTTTTTTTTTTTGACTATGAATACCAGCTGTCTTTGCTGTGTTTGGTATTGAGCTCAGTTCTATACTGAACTCTCTCTCCTCTTCAGCAATAGCTTGAATAAAATTCATGTGTTTTTTTTCATGTTGTCTAGTACAAAAATTTTCTTTTATACTGTGCTTCCAAACTCATACATAAAATTTTTCCTAAACAAGAAATTTATACTTTGCTCTGTTATTCTTTTTTTGTGTGTGTGTGTATTTTTCCGAAGTTAGAAATGGGGAGGCAGTCAAACAGACTCCCGCATGCGCCTGACTGGGATCCACCCAGCATACCCACCAGGAGGTGATGCTCTGCCCATCTGGGGTGTTGCTCTGTTGCCTCTGGAACCATTCTAGCACTTGTGGCAGAAGCCATGGAGCCCTCCCTAGTGCCCAGGCCAACCCTGCTCCAATGAAGCCCTGGCTGCGGGAGAAGAGAGAGACAGAGAGGAAGGGGAGGGGGGAGGGGGGAGAAGCAGAAGGGTGCTTCTTCTGTGTGCCCTGACCAGGAATCGAACCTGGGACTTACACATGCTGGGCCGACACTCTACTGCAGAGCCAACTGGCCAGGGAATGCTTTGTTATTCTTATTCTTGTCATTGCTCATAGTTTCCCCAAACACACTGTTGTAAACTAAATGCAATCCCTTCTAATCCTTTCAACAAAATTTCAGCAAGTCCTCCAGAACTCACACCACTCTATTCTTTCACCAAATTTTCCCTGTAACTTGCATTGATATTCTGACTAGGTCAATAAACTTAGGATAGTTGATTTCTCTTGAACAATGTAAGATATAGGGGTGCCAAGCCACTTTGCAGTGAAAAATGTGCATATAACTTTTGACTCTCCAGAAACTTATAATAGCTTACTGTTGATAGGAAGCCTTACTGATTACATTTACAGTTGATTAATACATACCTTTTACATTATATGTATCATATAGTATATGATATACTATATTCTTGCAATAAAGTAATATAGGGAAAAGAAAATGTTATTAATTAAATCGTAAGGGGCCCTGACCAGTTGGCTCAGTGGATAGAGCATCAGCCTGGGTGCTGAAGTTCTAGGTTTGATCCCTGGTCAGGGCATTCATGGAAGCAACCATCTGCTTCTCTTCTTCACCCTCTCTCCCATATTTTTCTCTTTTTTGCAGCCAATGGCTCTATTGGTTTGAGTGTGGGCCCTGGGCACTGAGGATAGCTCAGCTGGTCCGAGCATCAGATTCAAGCACTGAGAATAGCTCAGTTGATTAAAGCATAGGCCCCAGGTGGGAGTTGCTAGGTGGATACCAGTTGGGGTTTCATGCAGGACTAAAAAAGAAAAGAAAAGAAAAAAAAATAATAAGGAAAATATATTTATAGAATGTATCGGAAAAATCCACATATAAGTGGACTCAAATAGTTCAAATCCACAGTTGTTAAAGGGTCTAGACTCTAGTGTTAAGTTAAACCTACTGCTATATTTAAACTTGTTTACATTACTAAAAAATGGGCATATCTTTAATGACATCAATGATACAAACAGTGATGATATGTGTGGATGAACTATTCTACACTGAAGAAAGGGAAATATCATATATCTTTCTAAACTGGTAAAAATGAAACTATATTTTGAAGTAAAAACTTAGAATATGAATTCCAAGTAGCCCAGAGTAATTTATTTTTAGAATTGCACATAATTTGCTTGAGTGTTGTCTGGGTGAAGTTACTGTTTTCAGATACTTAAGCTTAACCTGATTTTCCATTTTTAACAAAAATATGTATATATATTTGTTAAATGTTATGATTATTTCCTTTGAATATTTAAAAATAAGCTTTCTGGTTTATAAAGTATACATATTTTGAGTCTTGTATTTCATATACATAAATCCAGTTATTAACTTGAGAATGCTCCTTCTTTTTCACAATGATCACTTATTTAGTCTTTGTTACTTGGATTGATATTGATAAACTTCATGATTTGTTCATTGATTGCTTTCTCATATGTGTCTTGACTGTGGGCTTTCAGCAGACCGAGTAACCCCTTGCTGGAGCCAGCAACCTTGGGTTCAAGCTGATGAGCTTTTGCTTAAAACGGATGAGCCCACGCTCAAGCTGGCGACCTCGGGGTCTCGAACCTGGGTCCTCTGCATCCCAGTCCAATGCTCTATCCACTGTGCCACCACCTGGTCAGGCCCATTCTATTTCTTGAGTGAACTTTCTGACCATTTGTTTTTCATTATAATTTGCTCTGAATACATTACAGATTGATCTTTTTTTTCATTCTCATAATTTTTTAAAATATTTAATTTATTATATTGACATAGTTTCAAGTGTTCCACTCAATAAAACACCCTCAACCCCCCACATCATATTCCCATTTTTTATGCAAAGTCTGTTTTCAGTCCCATTTCACCCTTTTGCCACGCCCTCATCTCCATCCCCACTTTCTCTCTGGAAATTGCTAGCCGGTTATCTGTATCCAATGATGGGATTCAAATAATTTAACAACTGGTTCTCTGCCCTAATGATCATTTTAAGTATTAAGAACTGATATACCGCCTGACCTGTGGTGGCGCAGTGGATAAAGCGTCAACCTGGAAATGCTGAGGTCGCCGGTTCGAAACCCTGGGCTTGCCTGGTCAAGGCACATATGGGAGTTGATGCTTCCAGCTCCTCCCCCCTGTCTCTCTCTCCTCTCTCTCTCTCTCTCTCTCCTCTCTAAAGTGAATAAATAAAAGTAAAAAAAAAAAAAAAAGAACTGATATACCAAAGAGTAGTTTATTATTTCATGCATTTAATACTTAAATTTAAGAACAATAAAAGAGGTACACAATACTAGATGGTGTTATAAAAAAGAGTTGTAAAATATTAATGAGGAGATATTAAATACTACCTGACAAAAAACAATAAAACTGTTATTTAAAATATTTCCATATTGATTCTTGATTGGCATCTTCACTTGCAATTTTTTTTCACCTATGGACGAAATGAACATTACTGCAGACACTTAGAATATGCTCTTACATAGATGAATGTTAACAAAGAGTAAGGAATGTAAATTTGTGATTTCCACATTGAGTGGCTGTCCAGGTGCCCACCTTAAAGAGAACCCTAATTACAAGTGCCATTTTAACAATCGGTTTGCCAAACTCAACAAAAAAAATTAGGTATTGTTTCTGCCAAACCAGTGCAAATTGTCTGAATCCCGCTGCTGTCTGTATTTATGTGTTATGTATATATAATTTGGCTAATCCCTTAACCTTCTTTAATTCCATCTTCTCATTTTTCTTCTCTCTGATAGTAGTCCGTCTGATCTTTGAGATACTGCCTCTGTTTCTATTTTGTTTCTCAGTTTATTGTGTTCATTAGATTACACATATGTGAGATCTTATAATATTTGTATTTCTCTGCCTGGCTTTTTAAATTTAGCATAATAATCTCTAGATCTATCCATGCCATCACAAAAAGTAAAATTTCCTTCATTTTTATTGTCATGTAGTATTTCATTGTGTAAAAGTATTATAGCTTTTTTATCCACTCAGTCACTGAGAGACACATGAGTTGTTTCTAGATCTTAGTTACTACTGTGTACACTGCTGCAATAAACATGGGTGTGCATATCTTCTCTTTAATTAGTGTTTTGAGATTCTTAGAATATATTCCTAGAAGTGGGATAGCTGGGTCAAAAGGCAGTTCCATTTTTCATTTTTTGAAAAATAACCATACATTTTTCCACAATGGCTAAATGAGTCTGCATTCCACCAGCAGTGCAGGAGGGTTCCCTTTTCTCCACACCCTTGCCAGCACTGTTTATTGATTTGTTAATGAGAGCCATTCTGACAGGTGTGAGGTGGTACTTATTGTGGATTTAATTTATACTTCTCTGATGATTAATGATGCTGTGCATTTTTTATATGCCCATTGGCAGTCTGTATGTCCTGTTTGGAGGATTGTCTGCTCAGGATCTTTGTCCATTTTTTAATGGAATTGTTTACCTTCCTGGTGTTGAGTTTTAGAATTTCTTTATAACTTTTTATTTTGTAAATGGTGTCTTTTGCTGTGCAAAAGCTTTTTAGTTTGATATAGTCCCATTTATTTGTTTTATTTTTTATATCACTTGACAGTGGAGATATATTGGCAAAAATACTGCTCTGAAATATATCTTAGAGTTTACTGTCTATGTTTTCTTCTAATATTTTTTATTTCATGACTTGCATTTTAATCTTTTATTCATTAAAAGTTTATTTCTCTGAATGGTGTAAACTGGTGGTCTAGTTTAATTTTTTTTTGCATGTACCTGTCCAATATTTCCAACACCATTTATTAGATACTGCCTTTACTCCATTGTATACTCTTGCTTCCTTTGTTAAATATTAATTGACTATAAAGGCATGGATTTATTTCTGGGTTTTCTGTTCTGTTCCATTCATCTACATGCCTTTTTTTTTATGCCAGTACTAAGCTGTTTTGATTACAATGGCATTGTAGTATAACTTTATATCAAGAAGTGTGATACCTCCCTCTTTGTTTTTTATTTTCAAGATTGCAGAGGGTATTCGGGTTATTTTTTGGTTCTATATACATTTTTGGAATATTTGTACTAGGTTTGTGATATTTATTCTACCATGTCATTGATATTTTAAGAGGAATTGTATTGAATCTATAAATTGTTTAGGGTAGTATGAACATTTTAATGATGTTAATTCTTCCTATTTATTAACATAGTATATGCCTTCACTTCTTTGTATCTTCCTTGATTTCTTTTTCCAATATCTTATAATTCTCTGAGAGCAAGTCTTTTACTTCCTTGGTTATATATATATTTATGGGTCTTATTTTCTTATCCATACAGCTGCCCTATGTTTTTTGATTGGAGCATTTATTTACAATTAAGTTTATTATTGACATGTTCTTATTTATTGCTCTTTAATTCATTAAACCTATAATCTTCTTTATTCTTGATTTCTTTTTTTTTTCTTTCTTTTTTCCTCTTCCCTCTACTTTAACATTTCTTGCAGTTCTGGTTTGGTGATAATAAACTCCTCAATTCTTTTTTCTCTGTGAAGTTTTAGTTATTTCTCCTTCAGTTTTAAGTGATACATTTGCTGGATAGAGTAGTCTTCATTGTAGGATCGTGTTTTGCATCACTTTGAATATTTCATGCCAATCTCTTTTGGCCTGAAGTGTTTCTGTTGAGAAGTATAATGTCAGCCTTATGGGGGCTCCATTGTAGGTAATTAATTGCTTTTCTCTTGCAGTTCTTAGTATTCTTTCTTTGTCTCTTAACTTTGGCATTTTAATTATGAAATGTCTTGGTGTGGGCCTTTATGGGTTCATCATTAATGGGATTCTCTGTGCTTCTTGAACTTGTGTGACTTATTCTTTCATCAATTTAGAGAAGTTTTCAGCCATGATTTTTTCAAACAAGTTCTCTATCCCTTGTTCATTCTCATCTCCTTCAAAAACCCTTATGAAGTAGATGTTGTTTCTCTTCATGTTGTTACAGAAGTCTCTTAGAGTTTTCTCAGTCTTTTTGAGCCTTTTTTATTTTTGCTGCTCTGTTTCTGTGCTTATGTTTATCTTGTTCTCTAACATGCTGATTCAGTCCTCTGCTTCATCCAGCCTGATGTTAATTCCTTCTAGTGTAGTCTTTATTTCAGATATTATATTTGCCATTCATGACTGGTTAATTCTTATGATTTCAATGTTCTTTTTAATGCTTACTATCTCTTTATTTAAGTTCTCACTGTGATCATCCATTCTTACTCTAAGATCCTTTAACATCTTAATAATCATTATTTTAAATTCTGTATCTGGTAGTTTAGTTATTTTCATTTCATTTAGTTCTTTTTCTGGAAAATTTTCTTGTTGATTAATTGAATCATGTTTCTTTTTCTTCCCATTTTGTCTATGTATTAGTTATCTCTGCTCTGACTTTTAGATTTGTTGTGGCATCTTTATGAGAAAGATTTCTCAGTAGTACTAACCTCCATGCAGCCTAATGTCCTTGTTTTAAGAATGCTTCTTGAGGGTTATATTTACCCTCCTATTGTATGTGACTTTTGAATCCAGTTGGCCCTTTTATGGGTGTGGTTATCCCTTCAGGCTGGCTGGCTCTAAGTGTCTACCTTGATCATGTGTATTAGATGATGCACAGTTTCTGTCTTGTTGTGGAGGGTCCAACCTGTGTACAAGGATCAGCTTCCTCCTGCTTAGAGCTGACAGCAGCTCCACGAAAAGATCAAAGCTCTATAGATTTGACTACATTTTACCTGCTTCACCTCCTCATGAAGCTGCCTGGTCTTCCAAAGATATTCTATATAAAGTGTCTAGTGTGGGCTCAGGCTGGTCTCACCTGACCTACCCTTCTACAGGTTGCAAGCTTGGTGAGTTAGGGCTGATGATTTTGGGATGACAATGTTAGTGGGACCCCTACTTCAGGGGTCTCGGTCAGGAGCTCAGTATGAAAAATTGGCTCCTATTCCAGAGTCTAATGCCTCAGACACTGCTGGATACTCAAATTCTATTTCTTCTCAGTGAGGTGAGCAGCAGATTCAGATTAAATGAAGCCAATTTAGTCTGTTAAGAAGTTATTCCAGCTGAAGAGCCCTTGTTTTAGGGATGAAGACTGTGAATTTCCTCTACTGGACCTGACTCTGCCACCCACCCAGAAGTCAGCTAAGCTCCCCATGACCGGTCCTACCAATAGGTTCCAGCTAACCCACATCTTGAAGATTTTGTGCTTCAAACTTCTCTCCATTCCTGCTGTGGAACCTAGCCCAGTGGGGCAGAATATCCAGGACCCAAGCCAGCCAAATTTGAAGCTCCACCCTGTCCAATGCATGCATAAGCTGCTGTGTGGGTGCTGACTACAAAAAAACAGAAATGACATCAGCTTGGCCCAGCATTTGATGAACCCTCCCTTTGGACACACCACCAGCAAGGGTCATTGGGTCCTGCTCAGATGCCCTTTCAGCTGGATAATTATATTTTCTGTCCCCAAGTACCCATGACACTTTTCAGGTGAGACAACTGTACCTCACAGTGATAAGAAATGGGCACTCCTGAGTCAGACTACTAAGATATTACTGCTGGTTCTATTATTCCTGACTAACTCTGTGATATTGAGTGGCATATTTATACTATTTGTACTTAAGGATAGTCATTTGTAAACAGTAATAAAAAAAGTTGTGAAGATTACCTAACATAATACTTGCAAGATGTGGGTGGAGCACAGAGCGCATTTCTAGCAGCTGTGGCTGATGCAATGCTGTGAGAATACTCCAGTTCCCAGAAGCCTCCTGGGCATACCCAGGAAGGAAGCTCGCCCACTATAAGGAAGTGACTTAGTGCCAACCACACAGCTCCCTGATCTTTTCAGTCATTGGCTATGAAGGACATGCTGTAACACCCTATAGGCTGAATTTATGTATATAAGCTAGCTTACTTCCTGAATAAAGTGGATCTGTATCACTGAACCAGGTCCCTGGAGTCAAGTCTTTGTGTCTCCGTCGTCCTCACCACCAGCAGGAATTGTCCACAACTGGCGCCCAATGTGGGGCAGGGACCCAACCGGCATCTAAGGAATGGGTGAGTGACCCTCTGCAATGGGAAACCTTCTCTCCCACTCTCAAGCCCCACAGGTTTGAGCCCTGCACACCCTATTGCAGAGTAGGCGAGTTGAAGTTTGTGAAAAGGATCTCTGTACTTACTGGGAGATTCTCTCTGGTTTCAATCCCTGGATTGAGGATGCACCGCTCTGGGACCCGGATACTTGGGCCCGAGCTCTCCAACGTGTTTGTTCTGCCAAGATACATGAGGGATGGGCCTTCCCTCTTGGCCTCACTTCTGCCTTATTGGCAATACAAGCCTGCTTGACTGGTGCTCCTGCTGGGGACCCTCCGATGGTCCTTAAGGTCCTACAGGCTACTCCTCTTTCAGAGGGGCCCCTACCTTCCTATTTGCCCCCCTCCACTGAGGAGGAAAGAAGTTTTCAGCTGAGAGTGCAGAAATGGAACTAACTGAATTGCTAACTGCGCCATCAGCTCTGCCACCGGGAAAAGCAGAAGTCGCTACTTCTGCATTGCCTGCTGGGGCTCAATGCCCAACCCCAGCCTCTCAGATACCATTTTCTCTAACACATGTTCCTGCTGCAGATCCATGGGCCAGCCCATATGCCCTCATGTGTCTTTTTTCTTTCTGTCTGTCTTTCTTGTCTATTTTTTTGTATCTCTCGCTCTCTCTCTCCCCCGCCCCTCTATTTTAAATGATGCTGGAAGGACCCAGCCATGGCACAGTGGTGGGGATCACACCCTCTTCTAATGCAAGGGAGAGGTTATGCTTGTGTTTTTCAGCCAATCTGAATCCCAGGAACCCCCCAACCTTCTTGACAGGGTTTCTTGGGCACCCACTAAGTGGTTCAGTCTTCACCCATCCAAAGCCACAGCCCTGTCCTTCTCCACACTGACATCGCCTGAGGGGAGGAGGTCCTCAGCGCTCCAGAAGAAGACCTCTTGGCCAGCATACATGCCCCATCACCTGGGGGGATGTGGAGGCTTTGGTGGTGCAGGCCCAGAAAATTGACCCTGATGGGCCCCCAGGCCCTGGTGGTCTGTTCTTGCTTATGTGTGCTATAGTAACCATTGACTCCCAGATGCAGGAGGCAGCAGCCTGGGGCTTGAGCCTGGCAGCATGAGCTGGTGCTTTCAGTTCATCTTTGAAGGATGAGGAGAATTGGGCCGGAGTTGTGATTCGCAGACTCCAGAAGGTAAACTGTGGCAGCTGGCAGCGGGAGGATGAACGAAAGGCAGGCTTGCATCACCAAGTAGCCACTTGAATGGCAGGGAGTGACTGCTAAGCCGCTGGTGGGTTCATTGACATTTTGGGACATAGGGGTGCATGCCATCATGCTCTCCAGAGCAGAGATGGAAATGCTGACTGCCATTGCCATGTGCTCCTCTTTGGGACAGTGCAAGACCTGCCAGGATGGCAGGGATGAGGGGGGTGGCTGAGGCCTCATGTGCATGGACTGATTTCCTGGACTACAACCTGAGTGAGCACTGGCTCCTTTGTTGGATGGGCTTAGGATTTTGAACAATGTAAAATACTCTGATGGGGGTAGGAGGTGGCTTTGCTGGAGGCTCTTTTCCTGCTCTGGGAAGCTTTTCCCATGGCTAGAAAAAAGGCTGAGGACATTTTGTGCCTTTGGCAAAATGCTCAGAAACTGTTGAAATGTACCTTTGTAATTGTTGAAATTGTATGATTTTTCATGTTGTTATAATTTGTGTAATGTGCCTTGCAACCATATGCAGTACACAGCCCACAGCAAGTCATCTGTTCTGTGTTTGGATGCTGGGACCTTTGTGGGAAGGGGGCGTGCATGGACCTACGTCCATTTTTTTGCAATCAAAATGGAACCGTGTTTAACAGCACCTGGGAGGTCTCTGTAATACAATGGGAGGAAAATGACATCCCGACCCCTAGGAGGAATCCCCTGTTTAAGACCCCCATTCTATTTTCTAACTAGTCAAATATTACAGAAGCTTGCCTCATTGTTTATTCCAGCTACTCTATTAGCATATAATATAATAGATATTATAGTTGTTTTAGTTTTACTAGGGTTCCGTTGCATAATGCATAGCATTCAGAAGCTAAAACAACAGCAAGCTGTCATTCATCAAGTCCAATTGGCCTTAATTAAAAGAGAAGGGGGAGTTGTGGGTGGAGTGCAGAGCACATTCCTAGCAGCTGCGGCTGATGCAATGCTGTGAGAATACTCCAGTTCCCAGAAGCCTCCTGGGCATACCCAGGAAGAAAGAGAAAGTTCACCCACTATAAGGAAGTGACTTAGTGCCAACCATGCAGTTCCCTGATCTTTTCAGCCATTGGCTATGAAGGACATGCTGTAACACCCTATAGGCTGAACCCATGTATAAAAGCTAGCTTACTTCCTGAATAAAGTGGATCTGCATCACTGAACCTGGTCCCCAGAGTCAGGTCTTTGCCTCTCTGTTGTCCTCACCCCCAGCAGGACTTGTCCACAGCAAATCACTTCAAACTAACTATTTCATAGTAAGCACTCAATAAATGTTTGCTATTATTAACATCATTAGTGTTGTCTTCATCATCAGCAGCAATAGTAGCAGCATTGTTTTCTTGGTTGGTCTCATCTTTTTACTTTTGCCTAAATGAAAAGATAATTTCCCTTCTCCATCCCAAGGCTTTATCAGTATAGTACCAAGAACAGAGAAGATGAGTTTTTAGTGAGACAGCATAGAAACAAATTTTAGGATACTGTAATTAGATAATCATCTCCCAATGTCAAAATGTGATGAAAGATATGTGGCCTGTAGACAAATGTGTGGCCTCTAAACTTTACAATGCTTTCCTGTTTGCTGAGGCTACCTAGTAATTATTTAATGACAGCATATGGTTTTTAAAATTTTAGCCACCAGATGTCTCGTTTATAAAAATGCCATTAATTAAGTTATACATCAATTTAATCAATAAAATGTATTGGCAGTTTATGGTGAACAAGAGTGGGATGGTTTAAAGATGCATAAAACAAAATAAATTTTCAAGATGTCATTCAAATTGTGGAGACAGGACATGTTAAAAGGAAGATAATATTTAAAGGCAGCATATATTTATCATATAAATCAGTGGTAGTCAACCTGGTCCCTAACACCCAGTAATGGGCATTCCAGTGTACATGGTTTGTGGTAGTGGAGCAACCAAAGTATAAATATAAATAAAAAGATAGATTTAACTATAGTAAGTTGTTTTATAAAGATTTATTCGGCCAAACAGCAAAAATCTGACATAAAGTACTTGGTGAGTAATTATTATTATATGCTTTAACTTGCTGTAACTCTGCTTTATAAATTAAAGTAAAGTTACTTCCCTACTTTATAAATCACCATTACTGTGGAACTGGTGGGTGGTTAGAAAATTTTACTACTAACAGAGATACAAAAGTGGGCAGTAGATATAAAAAGGTTGACTACCCCTGAGATAAATGGAAAACAGAAAATACAAAGCAGGTTTATAAGAAAGGTTCTATCTTTTCTACAGAAAAATTTGGTTAACGTGTACTTTTATCTAATTTTTTTTACTATATTGTGTGTTAATACACTTCTCTTCAAACATTTTTTGAAACTTACAGTGAATACAAATTTGAGTCTTAATTTTGACTTTGAAATACTTGGATTCAATCCTGACTACATATCTTTGGATGTAATTTACTAGAAATATAGGTCATCTTTCTTAAACTCAATATTCCAAAGGGCATACATTTACCATTTTAAGGTGATCATCAACAAAATACTAGGCCTTCCTAGTCACTCTTTTAGGTAATGGTGATATGAGGATGAAAATTCTATGGGAAAATTTATGCTACACAGGGCATCCATCTCTTAAGTGTAAAATATCTGGCATCCCCAGCTTGTTTCATCATTAACTTTTGTAAAATAAGGAGGTTATGTTGCATCTCAGCCTGAAATATGCCTCTTAGAGTTACCCATTTACAACTCTTTCCACAAATTAGCACCTACAGTTGTTTGAAAGAATAAAATCTACATTCTTTGAGTTCTTCCAGAATTTCCTAAAGGTTTTGGTTTTTGCTTTTTTATTAATTTATGTTTGTATTCTATATTTTATGTCAACTAATCTCAAAGTCAGGTCTATTCAGTCCCTTTTGGGTAATGCAGTAGCAGACAAAGATTAAGCAACATATTTGTTAGTTTATATACTTAATTGAAGATATGTTAATAATTAACTTAAGGTTAAATCTTAAACCAGTGTTTTCTATAACTCTAACTACAGAAGCTAAGTCACTATGAGCTTGAGTTGTTTTTAAGAATCAGTTAAGGATGAACCAGATGTGTATAGAGTGAGAGAATGGAAGCCAACCATCTCCTAAAGTGAGGTTGTGGTTTGTCTTTACTTCAAATTAGCCAATACTTATTAAGTGGTCAATAAACACTAGATATTGAGTTAGACTTTGAGAATATAGGAGTGAAATGGATCTCTTCCCTTAAAGATACTTGTACTTCGAAGAAAAGACAGTTAAACTGATAATAACAATAAAATAGAAACTGCAAGTGATTTTTAAGGACTAAGTTAATAAGAAATTCACCTAGGTCCACTGTGAGAAGGCACTGGTGAATTTCTGAAGTAAGCAAGTGAGAGTTAAAATGAATAAGAATAGCAGAGCCAGAGTAAACTCACTTAGACTTAAAAATAATAACTGGGTAAGTGAGCCAGGTTTTTTCCCCCTATTCTTTAAATTAACTAAGGGATTGATGTCTGATTTTACAAAATTATTATTATTATTAGGCTTCACATAATAATATTTTACCTTCTTTAATGATTTGGTCAAATAAAAGAAGCACACTAATTGTCCTTGAGTGTTTTCCCAGGGAGACAGCTGTCATTCATGCACTACACCTGCAAAATTCTTGACTAGTTTAGCAAACTGATGCTGCTGTATGATTATTAACTGGAATACATCCAGACTGTTTTAATAGGACTCTAGTTCTAAGTTTTACTTCACTCTTTTTTAATGTTCTCTGTAGTGCTTACAACAAAGAACCTTTGATTTAGCTCTGTTGTATGTATATGTGAATGTTCTGAAACAAGAGTCAGTGAAGTGTTATTTAATTGTGTTCTCTTTCATGTTAATGTACAGGCCTTAGGAATGAGGCAGAAGCAGAGAAGCTACCCAGTAAAAATAACTTTTATATTAACAAGAGCAATCAATTCTTAACATTTCTGTCACAAAAATATGATAAAATCTGATGGGTTTTTAAATGTTAAATAAAAATATCTGTGCCCAGATCATTGCTCCAGAGCAAAAGTAAAATGTTACTATGGAAATCTAAGGTGATTAAAAGAATACAACTGTTCAACCAAATATTTTTTGACCCAAGAATATTTGGTTGAACAGTTACATTCTTTTAATATTGAAAGGGGAACCCAAAGTTAAAAATTTGGCTTTAGTAATAATAGCTTTTAAGTTGTAATAAATAGGGAATACGTAAGGGTTAGGAAATAGTTCATCTGCTTGCTCTTCTCTTTTAATGGCTCCCTGATCTTAACTTTGAAATGTAGCTAAAAGTTTACCTTTGCGGGAATGTCAGGGAAAGCTTACATTGGGGAAGGACCTTACAATTAGGGGAGTTTAAATCACAATAGTTGTTTGTAAAAACCCTAGCTCCGGGATTTACTGTCAAACATTAAGGACTATATATTAATTAGAAATGCAGTACACCAATCCTAAATTTTTACTTTGTATCTTAAGAAAACAGGGAATCTCTTCACAAATAATTCCCAGGGGCAAATGGTCCCAGAGGTGCCAGATCCTGGCTATTCCTGGGAGAAATCTGACCATGGATGTCTTAAAGCTTTAACAAGGACACCAGATAAGACTATGCTGATTGAGCTTGTGCTACATCAGAAGAACTTATAAAGGAGACATTTTTGCATCTGAGCCCTCATCTCCAGCACATTGTTATGTGACTAAATGCACAAACCTCTACTTTATTTTTATTTTTCCCCTGAACTCTATAAATACCAGCAGCAGTAGGAGAGGGTGACATTTTCCATATCATCACATAATTTTCCCTTTGGTTTAATATTAATCTGTCATTTACACATTGAGTAGTGAATATAAAATTTGCATATATTTAATTTTCATCAGTTCAGACACCTGAGCATCATCCTTGTTCCTTCCTTCTTTTTCAAACTTTGGGATCCAAATAATAATCAAGTTTTGCTACTTCTGCCTTCTAGATATTTCTCAGGTTTTTCTCCTTTTCTACTCCAACCACCAATGTCTAGGCTATAATTCTCTCACCTGAAACACTAGATATTTACTATATAGAAAAGTCTTTAAATTTATGGCTATTAAAATGCAATGACATCTGTGATCCTACTTACCAAATATACCAAATGCTTACTTCAGTTCTATTTAATTTATAAAGGAGGTTTGTTTTTGTATTAGCTTTCTAGGGCTTCTGTAACAAATAGTGATAAAATTGGAGGCTTAAAATAACAGAAATGTGTTCTCTCATGGTTCTTGAGGTCAGAACTCCAAAGTCTTAATGTTGGTAGAGCCACTCTTGTTGTTTCTTCTACCTCCTGGTTGATCCAGGTGTTGCTTGGCTTGTGGCAGCATCACACCAATCTCTGCCTCTGTCTTCACATGGCCTATTTTTCTGTGTGTTTTTCCCCTTTTCTATAAAAAAGCTTGTCATTAGTTTTAGGATGCTCTCATCTGTAGATCCTTAACTTAATTACATCTGAAAAAAAAGGTTTTTTTCCCTAAAATATTACATTGAAAATTTCCAGGGGACAGTAATATTTTCATAGGTCTAAAAGCTAATTCAGTACTGATAACTTTTATCTTTGTAGTCAAATTTACTATTCTAACATCAGAATGGTTGAAATACTTCTTCTGTTTGGGTTTAACCCTACTTAGACTTAATTAAGTCTTCCTCAGTCTTGAGTTTAATCTTTTAGCACCAGGAAGGACTCACAGTTATGTGTTCAGAAAAACAAATAATAACAAATAAAGTATATCACTATTGCTCTCATAGAAGAAAAACAAGGGATTGGGCAGAAATTTATAAATTTTGGATACATTGCAGTATAAGGAAAGTATGAAGGGCAATAGTTGGGTAAGTATATACATGTAGCAGTGAGAGGACAGGTTTATCTTTTTTCATTTGTCATCTAATTTTATCCTTTCACTAAATGCCCACATAAGTATATTTAAAATTAATTTGGGGGAGGCACAAATTTATTACAAGTAATTGATAACCACTACAGATAAACCAACTCTCAGACATCACCTGTAGATTCTTCCTGCTAAAAGTTTGACACTAGGTCTGGATTGATACCACTTTAGCAAATTTGCCTCTCATTTTCTCTCCCCAGTTATCTTCCTAAGGATTTTTTCTTTCTTTTATATATTCACATTAATTACTGTTTACCTTTACATAGTTCACTATAATTTATTTTTTATTAAACTCACTAAATCCCTCTTTGTTTCTAAATATTATAGGTTGGTAGTTTCTTTTTCCTTAAAATATTACATAATACTAACTTGATACAATTTGCAATATAAAAATTGCATTCTTTCTTTAAGACAGTAATGAAAACACATAGATTAATGAAATTATGGCAAATAGTTTACATATGGAGAATATAGCTGCCTATACTGTACTGGTCATTCAATTGTTTAAGATTTTAATTTTTTTGGGGGGGAGACATGTTATAACTCTAAAAGTAACAAAATATAAAACTTGTTCTCAAATGGTGCAAAAATACTAAAATGAGAGCATATCTTTCTCTCACAATTTTATATATTTCTCAGTTATAATTATTTAGACACTTAATTTACAATGCAATATAACAAATCCCATTATATAACAACTTAACGAAAATTATCACCATTCTGTACAAAATAATGGGGTCTAGATTTGGTTCACCATACTGTAAATTATTAAAACTGATCTCAAAAAATGAATTAAATAAATGATAGAATACTAAATTTAATAAGGAGTATAATATTTATAATAATATTAATTAAAAGGGTGAAATTTTATTGTCCTAGTCAAATGATATTATTGTAAACAGTTATCTTCCCAGCAAAGGACAATAAAGGATTACTAAATTTGAAGATATTTTAGACACCAGATAACTAATTTTAATGTAATAAAACGAAATACCAATGTACTCCTAAATATTAAGGTTTCATAAAATATGCAATGTTGAAAATATATGAATACAGAAATATTTAATCCAGATGTAGGATTTAGTAGATAAAATATATTTACCCAGAATTACAAATTTTAAAGTCAAACACCAAGAAAATATATCAATAGCTATGATATGATGTACAAGCCACCTTCTAAGGTGGAGGTGGTAAGAAGAGATTAAAATAAAAATAATTCCAGAAGTGACGTCACAGAAATGGCGCCGTGAGAAGCGCGTCCGACAGCTCTCCCCTAAATCACAACAAATTTATCAACTAGAAACAGAAAAATTTATCCTCGGAGCATTCCGGAGTTCCACACAAACTGAAAGCAAAAGGACTGTTATCACTTGAATCTGAGAGATGAGGGTGTGGAGGAAGCTACCGCAGCGACGCTCATTCAAGCCTCCAGGGAGTGCGCCTGCGGTGAGTCAGCCCATATACTTGGGAACCACAAGCCGCCGCGAGCGGCCGACCGTGAGCCGCCGCGAGCCCCCGCGAGCCACCACCGCGAGCTGCCGCGAGCCCCCGCGAACCGCCACCGCTAGCGGCCGCCGTGAGCCGCCGCGTGCGCGCTCGGTCCGGTTGAGCACCGCTGACGTTCCCAGCGGCCCGCACACTGCGAGTGGGGGTCGCCGGCCACCGGTGCCCGGAGCGACCCATTCGCGCGCGCGTGCCTTGGGCATTCCACGTGCCCAGGGCGCCCTACTGGCCCGCACACACAGGGGGCTCCATTATCCTGCGCCTGGTGCGGTCCAGCCGAGAGCGGGAGAGGCTTGGGAGATTCTCTCCGTGGGCGGGGCACCTCACCCAGCCATTCAAGCTAACAATCAAGCGTTGGGGGAGGGGCGCGCGCAGGCAGCCTAGAATACCTTCAGAAACACAGCTGCGACCCAATCACTGAAATTAGCTTAACCCATAAAATCTGCGCACCCTCGGTTCTAATTGATAAGATCTCTCTCAGTTCAGTGATCCAAGACAAGAGGCGTGATATTTTTTAGTGCCTCTCGCTAAAGGGACGGGGGCAACTTCTGATTGATAGAGCCTCCATATTCAGGGATAAACGCTAACAAGAAGGACTTGGCAGATAATAAGGTCTATACTACACTAGTCGTAAGCAGAGACTAGTGCCTCTTCTTCCCTGCAAAAACAGACTACAAAGTGTGGAAAGCCTGGGTTGAGAGGTCCAACTAAATGATAGGCGCTGAACAGTCACCTTGACAACAATTGACTCCCACCCCCGCCTGATTACACTGGAGGCCCTGACTCTCAGAGCCTTTCCCAAAGCCTTGCACTGAGTGGGGATAGAGTGGGGATTTCCCAGCTCTTTGAGCCTCTTACTCCCCAGGCAGAAGCAGTTGCAGCCTTATAGCTGGATCACCAGGCTGCTAATTCAGAAAGGGGGGACTAGGAGAGAGAATCCAGGAAAGCAAACTCTCTCATCGTTGGACCCTGCAAACGCCAACAAGCCTTTACTTCCAGCAAGACTAAAGCCAATTATATGACATTGCCATAGAATCCCATCAACTGCCAATCCCTACCTAAGAGTGACACAGGGGCAGAGCCTGGGGTACAGAGTCACCGACTAGGAAGAGGGAGAGAAAAGAAAAAGGAAGAAGTTAACCTCTCAAAATCAAGAAAAACCCACAGACTTTACAACTTGATCCACTAATTTTTTTTTTTTTTTGTTGTTGTTTGTTTCTTCTATCTTTTTGCCTTTATTTCCTCCACCTCGGTTCTTCTATTCTCTGCCCATCTTATGCTTCCCCTTTCTTGAACTACACTACCCATGAGTGTTGCATTTTATTTTTCTTCTTCATCCTCACCCTCCTTTAAGGTTATACTCCAAAACACTTAACTCTCACTCTCTCCTCTTTTGTTTTTTTTTGTCTTGCTTTATTTTGTTTTTTTCTCCTCCTATTTTATTTCTTCCTTCGTTTTTCTCTTTTTCTTATTTTTTCCTTTCTATTCGTTTTTTCTTTTCTCATTTTACTTTCCTCCCATATAATCCTCAATCACGAACAAATTACTTAATTTGGGACTCAAGGCTTTTTTTTTGGCTTTATTTCTCTTTTTTGCTTTTGTTTTTATTTTTTTTCTCTTATTTGTTTATTTTTGTGGCATTTTGGGTCCTCCCAACCCAAGGTCTCCATTGTATTTAGTCTTTGCTCCACTTAATACAACAGATTTTTACTTATTATTTTTATTTTTTCTTCTTTATTATTCTTTTTTGGTCCTTTTTTCTGATTCCCTCTTATCCCTCTCATTATATCTCTTAGTTGACCATCACTTACAAGCAAATCATCTTATGCTTGTCTAAGATTTTCTTCCTTTTTTTTTTTTTTTTTTTTTTTTTTTTGCATTTAGTAGGTCCCTACTCCCTTTTTTTGCCCCTTGAACTCTTCACCCCAAATCAGGCCCTCCATTATAGGCACGATATTTCCCTGAGGAGGGGAGAGGAGGGAAAGAGAAGAGAGAAAAAAAGGGGGAAATAGTAAATTATTACTGTTTTTTTTGTGGGGTGTTTTACCCTTTTTTTTTTTCTTTTTACTCTTTATTAATTCTAATTAGTGCTATCAATAAGACCACCCTCAGATGCCGATAAGAAAGAGGAAATCGAATATTATGGATACAAAAGAAAGAGAGGTAACACAAATAGATGTGGAAAAATCTATGGAGAAAAGACTTAACATATTGGAAGCCTTGGAGCTAAATGACAGAGAATTTAAACTAGAAATCTTAAAAATACTCAGAGATATACAAGAAAACACAGAAAGGCAATATAGGGAGATCAGAAAACAACTCAATGAACACAAAGAATATATTACCAAGGAAATTGAAACTATAAAAACAAATCAAACAGAAATGAAAAACTCAATTCACGAGCTGAAAAATGAGGTAACAAGCTTAGCTAACAGAACAGCCCTGATTGAAGATAGGATAAGTGAAATAGAAGACAAACAACTTGAGGCACAACAGAGAGAAGAAGAAAGAGACTCAAAAATAATAAAAAATGAGAAAGCCCTACAGGAATTGTCTGACTCCATCAGAAAGAATAACATAAGAATAATAGGTATATCAGAGGGAGAAGAGAAAGAAAATGGAATGGAGAATATACTCAAACAAATAATAGACGAGAACTTCCCAAGCCTGTGGAAGGAACTAAAACCTCAAATTCAAGAAGCAAACAGAACACCAAGTTTTCTTAACCCCAACAAACCCACTCCAAGGCACATCATAATAAAGATGACACAAACCAATGACAAAGAAAAAATTCTCAAGGCAGCCAGGGAAAAGAAGAGTACAACATATAAAGGAAGGCCTATTAGATTATCATCAGATTTCTCAGCAGAAACTCTACAAGCTAGAAGAGAGTGGACTCCAATATTTAAAGCCCTGAAAGAGAGGAACTTTCAGCCAAGAATACTATACCCATCAAAGCTATCCTTCAAGTATGAAGGAGATATAAAAACATTCACAAATACAGAAAAGATGAGAGAATTTATCAACAGAAAGCCCCCACTCCAGGAAATACTAAGGGGGGTTTTCCAACCAGATTCAAAGAACAAAAGAAAACAACACCACAAGTAACAGCTCCACCAAGAACACAATAAAACCAAACTTAAACTGTGACAACAAAGGAAAAAAAGGGGGGAGAGGATGGAGATTAACAGTAGCAAAGGATGATGAAGTGCAGAAATACTTATAAGATAGGGTACTACAATGAATATGGTAGGTACCCTTTTCATTACTTAATGGTAACCACCCTTAAAAAAACCACCATAAAAACACTTGACTTAAAAAAGGTAGCAACAGAGGAAAGAAGTATGGAACACAAACAAACAAAAACAAATGATAGAAAAACAAAAGAGAAGAATCAAACTAGATACAAAACTAACAGAAAGCAATTTATAAAATGGCAGTATGGAACCCACAAGTGTCAATAATTACACTAAATGTAAATGGATTAAACTTACCAATAAAAAGACACAGAGTAGCAGAATGGATTAAAAAAGAAAATCCAACTATATGCTGCCTACAAGAAACACATCTAAGCAACAAGGATAAAAACAAATTCAAAGTGAAAGGCTGGAAAACAATACTCCAAGCAAACAACACCCAAAAAAAAGCAGGTGTAGCAATACTCATATCTAATAATGCTGACTACAAGACAGAAAAAATACTCAGAGACAAAAATGGTCATTTCATAATGATTAAGGGGAAGTTGAATCAAGAAGACATAACAATCCTTAATATATATGCACCAAACCAAGGAGCACCAAAATATATAAGACAGCTACTTATTGACCTTAAAACAAAAACTAACAAAAATACAATCATACTTGGAGACCTCTATACACCGCTGACGGCTCTAGATCGGTCATCCAAACACAGAATCAGTAAAGATATAGTGGCCTTAAACGAAATACTAGAACACCTGGATATGATAGACATCTACAGGACACTTCATCCCAAAGCGACAGAGTATACATTTTTCTCTAGTGTACATGGAACATTCTCAAGAATTGACCATATGTTGGGCCAGAAAGACAATATCAGCAAATTTAGAAAAATTGAAATTGTACCAAGCATATTTTCTGATCATAAAGCCTTGAAACTAGAATTCAACTGCAAAAAAGAGGGGGAAAAACCCACAAAAATGTGGAAACTAAACAACATACTTCTAAAAAATGAATGGGTCAAAGAAGAAATAAGTGCAGAAATCAAAGGATATATACAGACAAATGAAAATGAAAATACGACATATCAGAATCTCTGGAATGCAGCAAAAGCAGTAATAAGAGGAAAGTTCATATCACTTCAGGCCTATATGAACAAACAAGAGAGAGCCGAAGTAAACCACTTAACTTCACACCTTAAGGAACTAAAAAAAGAAGAACAAAGACAACCCAAAACCAGCCGAAGAAAGGAGATAATAAAAATCAGAGCAGAAATAAATGAAATAGAGAACAGAAAAACTATAGAAAAAATCAATAAAACAAGGAGCTGGTTCTTTGAAAAGATCAACAAAATTGACAAACCCTTGGCAAGACTCACCAAGGAAAAAAGGCACAGGAGTCAAATAAATAAAATCCAAAATGAAAGAGGAGAGATCACCACAGACATCATAGAAATACAAAGAATTATTGTAGAATACTATGAAAAATTATATGCCACCAAATACAACAATCTAGAAGAAATGGATAAATTCCTAGAACAATACAACCTTCCTAGACTGAGTCATGAAGAAGCAGAAAGCCTAAACAGACCAATCAGCAGGGAGGAAATAGAAAAAACTATTAAAAATTTCCCCAAAAATAAAAGTCCAGGCCCAGACGGTTATACGAGTGAATTCTATCAAACATTCAAAGAAGACTTGGTTCCTATTCTACTCAAAGTCTTCCAAAAAATTGAAGAAGAAGCAGTACTTCCAAACACATTTTATGAGGCCAACATAACCCTCATACCAAAACCTGGCAAGGATGGCACAAAGAAAGAAAACTACAGACCAATATCTCTAATGAATACAGATGCTAAAATACTAAACAAAATACTGGCAAACCGAATACAACAACATATTAAAAAAATAATACATCATGATCAAGTGGGATTCATCCCAGAATCTCAAGGATGGTTCAACATACGCAAAACGGTTAACGTAATACACCATATCAACAAAACAAAGAACAAAAACCACATGATCTTATCAATAGATGCAGAAAAGGCTTTTGATAAAATACAACACAATTTTATGTTTAAGACTCTCAACAAAATGGGTATAGAAGGAAAATATCTCAACATGATAAAGGCCATATATGATAAACCATCAGCCAACATCCTATTAAACGGCATAAAACTGAGGACTTTCTACCTTAAATCAGGAACAAGACAGGGTTGTCCACTCTCTCCACTCTTATTCAACGTGGTGCTAGAAGTTCTGGCCAGAGCAATCAGACAAGACAAAGAAATAAAAGGCATCCATATCGGAAAAGAGGAAGTAAAGCTATCACTTTTTGCTGATGATATGATCCTATACATCGAAAACCCGAAGGACTCCACAAAAAGATTATTAGAAACAATAAACCAATACAGTAAGGTCGCAGGATACAAAATTAACATACAAAAGTCCATAGCCTTTCTATATGCCAACAATGAAATATTAGAAAACGAACTCAAAAAAATAATCCCCTTCACGATTGCAACAAAAAAAATAAAATACCTAGGAATAAACATAACAAAGAACGTAAAGGACCTATATAATGAAAATTACAAAGCATTGTTAAGGGAAATCGAAAAAGATACAATGAGATGGAAAAATATTCCTTGTTCTTGGATAGGAAGAATAAATATAATCAAAATGGCCATATTACCCAAAGCAATATACAAATTTAATGCAATTCCCATCAAAATCCCTATGAGATTTTTTAAAGAAATGGAACAAAAAATCATCAGATTTATATGGAACTATAAAATACCCCGAATAGCCAAAACAATCCTAAGGAAAAAGAATGAAGCTGGGGGCATTACAATACCTGACTTTAAACTATATTATAGGGCCACGATAATCAAAACAGCATGGTATTGGCAAAAAAATAGACACTCAGACCAATGGAACAGAATAGAAAGCCCAGAAATAAAACCACATATATATGGTCAAATAATCTTTGATAAAGGGGCCAACAACACACAATGGAGAAAAGAAAGCCTCTTCAACAAATGGTGTTGGGAAAACTGGAAAGCCACATGCAAAAGAATGAAACTCGACTACAGCCTGTCCCCGTGTACTAAAATTAATTCAAAATGGATCAAAGACCTAAATATAAGACCTGAAACAATAAAGTACATAGAAGAAGACATAGGTACTAAAATCATGGACCTGGGTTTTAAAGAACATTTTATGAACTTGACTCCAATGGCAAGAGAAGTGAAGGCAAAGATAAATGAATGGGACTACATCAGAATTAAAAGTTTTTGCTCAGCAAGAGAAACTGATATCAAAATAAACAGACAGCCAACTATATGGGAACTGATATTTTCAAACGACAGCTCAGATAAGGGCCTAATATCCAAAATTTACAAAGAACTCATAAAACTCAACAACAAACAAACAAACAATCCAATAAAAAAATGGGAAGAGGACATGAACAGACACTTCTCCCAGGAAGAGATACAAATGGCCAACAGATATATGAAAAGATGCTCAGCTTCATTAGTTATTAGAGAAATGCAAATCAAAACTACAATGAGATACCACCTCACTCCTGTTAGATTAGCTATTATCAACAAGACAGGTAATAGCAAATGTTGGAGAGGCTGTGGAGAAAAAGGAACCCTCATTCACTGTTGGTGGGACTGTAAAGTAGTACAACCATTATGGAGGAAAGTATGGTGGTTCCTCAAAAAACTGCAAATAGAACTACCTTATGACCCAGCAATCCCTCTACTGGGTATATACCCCAAAACCTCAGAAACATTGATACGTGAAGACACATGTAGCCCCATGTTCATTGCAGCACTGTTCACAGTGGCCAAGACATGGAAACAACCAAAAAGCCCTTCAATAGAAGACTGGATAAAGAAGATGTGGCACATATACACTATGGAATACTACTCAGCCATAAGAAATGATGACATCAGATCATTTACAGCAAAATGGTGGGATCTTGATAACATTATAAGGAGTGAAATAAGCAAATCAGAAAAAAACAAGAACTACATGATTCCATACATTGGTGGAACATAAAAATGAGACTAAGAGACATGGACAAGAGTGTGGTGGTTACCAAGGGTGGGGGGGAGGGAGGACATGGGAGGGAGGGAGGGAGAGAGTTAGGGGGAGGGGGAGGGGCACAGAGAACTAGATAGAGGGTGGCGGAGGACAATCTGACTTTGGGCGAGGGGTTTGCAACATAATTTGATGACAAAATAACCTAGACATGTTTTCTTTGAATATATGTACCCTGATTTATTAATGTCATCCCATTACCATTAATAAAAATTTATTAAAAAAAATAATAATAATTCCAGAAATAAAAACTTCAAGGTAGTTTGGTTTAGAGACTAAAGATAAAATATATGAAAATAAATATAAATAAGTGATCATCACAAGGTATTACACAAAATAATTGCCTTAACATTGTAAAAGAATAGTTAAGACCTCACATAAAGTAAAAAATAAAGTATTACACTGAAGGAGAAATGTTTTAGGCATCAGCCTTACAAGAGAAAATGGACAGTTATATAACTTCATCAAAGATTCAATACCTTATGTCAACAGTACTACTACTAGTAGCTGTCACTTAAAAACACTTAGCTGTAATCATTCTGCTTTTATTTTTTAGCCTACCTCAGACTTTAAAAGATAGTTTTACAATAGCATTTCATTGTTTTGCATTAGACCATATTCTTCTTCTTTAATAAAGCTTTGTTCTATTCATATTCTTATTTCAGCAACTAAACTATTCATGTAAATAAAATATTTTTATTTAAATTGTCATCTAGAAAGTAACGTCTAAATGAATGTTATTGAAAAATGCCCCTGCCTTTTCTGTTCACCACAAATAATACCTATAAGAGAAAGAAATGTATATTGGAAATTCAGAGACAATGGACTGAACTTTCTCTTGAAACTAGTTTACAGCTGAAAATTTTAAATGCCAGATAAGAATACCATAGAGAATGAAGGCAATACAACTACCACATACGAGAGAAAAGATCTAAAAAGAAGTGTAAGGTTGGTGTGTCAAATGACAGAATGCAAATACAACCTCTTTGCTTTCTATTTGCCTGAGGAAACTTTCAGTTTTAGTTTTTCAAGGAGCAGAAGCAATTCAACAAGGAATGCTGAGAGCTATACCCATAAAGGAATGTAGGAATTGCTGTGTCTAACAGTGAGAAATTGTTTTGAAATAGTATCTTGACCACGTTCAACCTATATGATTTCTAGGTTTCCAAGATATTGCCTCTTCCTAGATGCTCTCAAATTTCTACTTTGATGGAAAGATTCCTTATTATGGAGTTCTAATTTCTTTATTTTTAAAAATTTTACTTTTATTCATTTTAGAGAGGAAGAAAGAGAGAGAGAGACTTGGGGAGAGGAGCAGGAAGTATCAACTCCCATATGTGCCTTGACCAGGAAAACCCAGGGTTTTGATTGGCAACCTTAGCGTTCCAGGTCTATGTTTTATCCACTGCACCACCACAAACTGGCATGAAGTTCTAATTTCATAATACATTTGCTAAAGCTGTTTTTTTCTGGACTTCATGTGCTTGATAGCTTGCCAGCCTTTGGCAGGTTTTCATGGTGATTAGAAGGGTCCTAGTAACTGGGTCTTAAATCTCTTTTAAATTCCAGCCTCCTGTAAACTACTGCATACCACCAAAGGGTCATTCCCAAATATCCTAGCTGCATACAGGTGTGAGAAGAAATTAACATAGGTTACTTCAATCCAGAAAAACAAGCTCTAAGTCCCTTAAATACAAAGCAGCAGAGCTCTCAACAGATAACGGAACAACTATTCTCACAGACATATCCAGCTGTTACATCTCACTCCAGGCTCCAGTAAGCCTTTTTGACGTACCCTATCTCCATCAATCTTTAACATTTTTCTATATTCTTTGTAAATTGTGTAAAAATCTCCAAAATAAGTCTCTAAATATTATGCACATTCAAAAAATGGGCTTTCTTTAAAAAGCTGATTTATTTTATTTAATGGTTATTTTAGATCATCTTAGGTTTCATTTCTTTAACCCTGCTGGCACGAGTTTCATTTCAGGGCTTGTGGCAGGTGACCAACCACCAAGGAATGTCTGATGTCACAATTCCAATGAAGTTATTGATGGTTGAAACTGCTGACCATTGAAAATGCACCAACATCCATAATTGTTGAAAAGCACCCCTGCACCCAGTGATAGCGACAGCCAATCAGCAAATGCCCCACTACCGTTCCTACTTCCTTAAACTTAACCCTTAAAACGTGGTCTGGGTCTGTAACCGGTGCTGCTCTCCCTTACAAGACAGCCCAGCAGGTTTCCTTTTATTAAAGCCTGTTACACTGGTCTTTTGGACTCAGATTGATTCTATCAGATCATGACATTTTAATGAGGCTCTCACTTTGGCGTTAGCATTTAGCCTTGTAAAAATCTGAATTAACAGCTCTGAGCTTGTTCTTTCATACCTTTGGGAATAGATTTAGAAACATTTTCTACCCATGGAAAATAGTATTTGTCTTTAGACTTTAATGGATTCTATATGGACAAGGAATATCCAACTTCTAATATTTCTGCCCTAATGAATGCCAATGATTGAAATGAAATATTTTCCCTTACATCTTTCTCTGTGTGTTTATGTTGTTTCTAAAAACAAGGACAATCATAGTAAAATAGTCATCAAGCCAATGTTGTTCTGTTTAAAATAGTAGGAAGCATTCTGGAACAAGTAGTAATATATCAACCAATGAAATCAGGTTTTATCTTTTTTAATTTTTCTCTACCATAGTTAATTATCTTCCATAATATAATTAATTCTTTCTAGCAGTTTATCCTATTTGTAAGATTGAAAAAATTTGATTTTAAGAAGCAAAGCAAATGCTAGTCATTTTAAGCTCTTAAGATGATGTTTCCCCAAAAGAATAACATTGTAAACCAGTATTTACAATCTCTTTCAGAATTAATACCCTCAATGATTCAGACTGAATATATATAAGTAGTTCAAGTTGAAATTCAAGGTGACTTTCATGGATTGACAAATTCACCGAATCCTGTAGTCCTCTTATTTTACTGTGCTTAAACTTCCAAGCTCATCTCTTTCGTCTGAGATAAAAATCTTCTAACTGTATAACAACTTTGAATTATTGTTTTCCTTTGAGCATTCCTCATTTCAAGACAAATCTTTAATATAAAGCCTGCCTTATTTGTTTATAAGCATAAATAAAAGATAAAGGCCTTCTTCACTCAGTCCATTCTTTATTTTCATGATGTTTTCAGTACTCTATTATTTTGTCACTGTTTTTCAGGTCTCTTGTTTGATTTGTTTGTATAGAAGTTGTGTTTACAGACCATTTTACTTATCTATTTTCTTCTTCAGTGTATTTTGTATTAGGAGCACTTTATGAGTGGGCATCAGTCACCTTGGCATAATAAACATATTATTGAACAGAGCTCTCACATTCATAATCAATCATATCTAGAAAATAGCAATTTTGGAATTAGGCATTAAAGTAGAATTTTACCTTTATAATTCTGTGTTAAATATTTTGTTTTGCATTTTCCCCACTTTCTCAATTATAAAATTCAGGTAAAGAGTGTTTTTTTGTTTTTTGTTTGTTTCACTGAAGAAATTGGAGAAATATATATATATATATATATATATATATATATATATATTTCTCCAATATATATATTAGAGAGAAGGAACAGTATTTTAAAACTGTAACCAGGGTATTTTCAGAATAACAATTACTAAAAACCTCAAAATATTAGAAATGAAAGCTTGGACTTAGACTGGCCAGGTTTATATCATGATTTTACCACTAAATATCTATGTGTTTTTTTTTCCACAAAGTAAAATAATTTCTTAAATTAGGTTTTCCCATCTGTAAACAGAGATATCCCTCTCATAAAATTCTTATGAGTTAAGCTTGACATGACATAACTCATGAAATTACTAATCTTAGTGCTCCCCAATTTAGTTATTGCTAGTAATTACTATTATATTATTTATTAGTATATTGCAAGGAAAAGGATACTGGTAGTTTTAAGTCCATATGAACTTTTTTCTTTTTGTGAAGGAAGTACAGTGGTGACTAAATTTTATTGCCAAGAGTAACAATCCTTCATTTTTTATTTTTATTTATTTACTTTTTATGTGAGAGGATGGCAGATAGGGAGACTCCTGCATATGCCTTCACTGGGATCCACCAGCAACCTCTGTCTGTAGTTGATGCTTAAATCAACTGAGCTATCCTCAGTGTCTGGGCCTGGGCCAATGCTCAAACTAATTGAGCCACTGGCTGTGAGAGGGAAAGAGAGAAGGGAGAGAGGGAGAGAAAGAGAAGCAGATGGTTACTTCTCATGTGTGTTCTGACCGGGGATCAAACCCAGAACATCTGCATGCTGGGCTGATGTTCTATCCACTAAGACAAATGGTCAGGGCCAATAATCCAATTTTGATACATTTTAGTGCTAGATTTCAGTCAAATTTCTTATCTGACCTGGAGTAGGAAAATTATTTAATCCCTTCAACATCAACACCTTTTCACTCATGAGGCTTCCTGATCAATGTGTTGATGATAAGGATTATGTCACTAATAGTTCAGTAGGAACCAGGGCAGAGATGGATGATTAGCAATGTCTGCCATGGTAAAGGGTCCAAAGTTGCAATGTAAGTTTGGTATGTTTGCTGACTTTGTTCCAGGCAGAGTTCTTTCTCTTGTATTTTCCCCATTCCAGGTCATTCTGATGGGATAAAGAGGAACTATGTATAGCAGCTGATTAATTACTGATATTCTTAAGAGTTTCTCCTGGAAAGGAACCAAAATACAACAGAGGAAAAAAAGAAGTAAAAATACAACCTCTCTTCTACCTCTGTCATTTCTGAAATGCTAATTTCTCCATATCATTTAAATTTTTAGGAGCTGCAAGAGATTCTATATCATTACCTGAAAGAGAATCTAAACAATGAAATCTGGTCTGGAAGTACTTTCGGATCTGTTAACACATATGTGACTGGGATCCCACATTTTCTCTTACATATACTAAGAGTATCTGTGATGGTCCTCTATCATAGGGCTGGAACAAAGGATGAAAATACATGAAACTGGGAATCTTGCTGTGGTGACTTTTCTACTTATACTCAAATAATTTGTTCTTTCCTATAGGTACTGTTTTGGCAAATAATTCATACCATAGTGTAATCTTTAAATTCACATTTTATTCATGTCCTGTTTTCCAAATTGAGGATACCTAATGGTGGCACTTCAGGCACATTGAGTGACATACTTAGGAAGAAAAGGATCTATCATTTCAGAAATGATATAATTTAATAATGTTTTTCTATTTTACTCTAAATGATGTATAGCATTATATTAATTTCAGTTATACAATGTAATGATTTGATATTTGTATAAACTACGAAATGATCACCAAATAAGGCTAGTAACCATCCATCACCACACATATTTGTAACTTTTTTTGTAACAAAAACTTTGAAGTTTTACTATCTTAGCAATTTTCAAATATGCTATACAGTAATATTACCTATAGTCACTGAACTGTACCTTATATCACAGAAATTTATGTATTTTATAACTGCAAGTTTGTAGCTTTTGACCACCTTTATCTATTTATACCCCTAGTGACATGAAATTTAATGTTTTGCTTTGATAATTCTTTAATTTACTATGATGACTTATTGTTTAAATTTAAGCTCAATTCAGCACTCTGTAGAGAACACCAGGTATAGCTTCTAAATCATCTGATCTCTGTTATAGAGGCAGACACACCTTGGAATATTTTTCCTTACCTCTTCCCCAGATTTTCAGCATCTCTCATCATTGAGCAAAAGAGGATTTCATGATTTCATATCCAGAAGAATGTTGAGACTCACAGTATAATAATAGAATAAAACTCATTTTCTTTGATATTTCAAGTTACTGAGCAAAATTTGCTTACCTTGAATCTTACTGCCCTTAGTATCAACTTCTTAGTGCCATCTGTTTATTCATATGACAGACATTCCAAAATATATTCTCAATATAGGTGAACTAGAGTAGACTGGCACTCATCCATTCACCAGAGTAGCTTTATCTGTTTCTTGTCCAATAAGAAAATATTCCAATAATCCAGAATTAATAAAATACTTGAAGTTTAAATACAAAGACTGAGTAAGCTGGTGTTTCCCAACGTGGGGCCCACGCTCCACAGGGGGGCAATTCGATAGTTAAGGGGGGCAATTTGAAAATGGACTTGACACGACTTTAACTCTTTCACCCCAGGCCGTTTAAATGCAATGCTAGATATCGGTGCCAAATTTAACAAAAAATGCAATTCTTAAATAATTGCAGTAAATAATTATTAAGTATAATTTCGTTTGACGAAACCAAAATATCACCTGGGTGATTGACGTCGTCAAGTACACTTTGTCCTGGGTTCACCACGGAGCGTGCCGTGTGCCACAGGGAACCCCGGACGTTTTAAAAACTCGCTAAACAATGCAGTTATTCTCACCTAATTGGCCCATCGCAACTTCTGTAGTGTTTCACATAATTCAGTTGGTGTTAATTTGAAATAAGTGTCAGTCAAAACTGTTGTAAAAGCTCGTTGATTTAATAAATATACATATATATATTGTATAGATATAATTGGTAAGTATTTGATTTTATTTTTATCAATATTAAACTCTTTATTAAGTACTTCTTGCATCAGGGCTAGAAAGCACTAATATTTTATAAATATTATTGGGGCTATAATAGTGCATGCACGACAATTTTAATTTTAGAAGCATAACTTTACAGAAAATTTTGTCAAGTGGAAAAAATATAGATACCTTTTGATTTGTGGTGGTAGTGTAGTAAATGTGTTATACACATTTAAATAAATATGAATTTTTAGTATACGTTTACTCTATGTCACACTGAATATATTTTAACACATATTTTAATATTAGTTTTTAATTGATCTTATTTTTATTTCTTATAGCCCATAGTAAAATGAGTGGTGCAAGCAAGAAGAAAACTCGTCAATATTCGGAGGAATATTTAAAATTTGGGTTCATACCCGCTGTTCACGATGAGCAGATTCCTTTTTGTCTTTTATGCCAGCAATGCTTGACCAACGAATCAATGAAACGAGGTCATCTTGAGGCGCATTTGAAGGCAAAACATAGTGCTCATATTAATTCAGATTTGAGTTACTTTAAAACTTTAAAGAAAAATTTTGAAAAAAGAACATTAAAGTCTCTATTTACTGCTCATACTTCAACTAATAATCGTGTTCTTGAGACTAGTTATCAAATTTCTTTATTCATCGCTAAAACTGGAGAAAAATCACACTATAGGAGAGAATTTAATAAAACCATCAATATCAGCATTTCTTAAAACAGTTCTTGAAAAAGATGACAAAGATGTAAAAGCTATGCCACTCAGTGACAATTCTGTTAGCAGAAGAACAGATGAAATGAGTGAGGATATTGAAAAACAACTTATTGAAAAGCTGAAAACAAGAAAATTCTCCTTGCAAATGGATGAATCAACTTTGAGAGACAGTGAGGCAGTATCGATAACTTACATAAGATATATTGATAAAGGACATTTTGCTGAAGAAATGTTGTTCTGTAAAAGATTAGAAAGCACCACTACCTCCAAAGATATATATACTAAGCTAAAAAGCTACTTAGATGTCAATGATATACCAATGAAAAATATAACACCTTGTGCTGCAGATGGTGCTCCCAATATGATGGGCAAGAAAAATGGCTGCTTAAAATTGATGAAAGATGCGAATCCAGAAATGATTCTTGTGCATTGTGTTATTCATAGGGAAAACTTGGTAGCTAAAAACATCTCGCCTCTTCTGAATGAAGTATTACATATAGTAATAAAGTGTGTTAATGCTATTAAAGCTAGTGCCAAATGTGAGTGTCTTTTCAAGCTATTTTGTGAAGAACAAAATGAAGACCATGTGAGACTTTTACTTCATACTGAAGTCAGATGGCTATCTAAAGGAAACTGTTTGAAAAGATTTATGGAACTGTTTGATACTCTTAGTGATTTTTTAAGCGACAAACCTGAAATGAAGTATCTGTTAACAATAGATGGTAAAGCATTTGTGAGTTATTTAGCCGATATCTTTGAAAAACTAAATATATTAAATAAGCAACTTCAAGGAACAAATAAAACTCTTGTTGATGCAAAAGCAAAGATATTTGGTTTCATTACCAATATTGAGTTATGTCAGAAACATATTAACAACAAAAACTTTAAACAGTTTCATTGGCTCCAAAAATGTGAAGTAACTGATACCGCTTTACTTGTTATTGTCAATCATTTGAATATTCTATCGGCTGATTTAAAAGAAAGATTTTCTGATTTAAAACAAATTGATTTCCCAACATGGATGATGCAGCCAATGTTAGTGGATTTGTCTGATATATCAAATATGCAGTATCAAGAAGAACTCGCAGAATTGCAAAATGATGAGTCAGTTAAATCTTTATTTAATATCAAAGGAGCGATGGCATGGCTTTGTGAGAAAACAGAAATCAAATACCCAAATTCAACCAAATGTGCAAGAAAGCTATTGCTACCGTTTCCATCTTCATTTTTAGCTGAATGTGGATTTAGTATTGTAAATGATTTACTGGTAAAAAAAAGAAATCGGCTGGATATAACACAACGTGGAGACTTGAGACTAAAGCTAACCAAATTGGAACCTAATATAAAATCTCTGTGCAGCAAGTATCAAGCGCAAGGATCACACTAAATTAAAATAATAAATTAATATAGAGAAATCTGTATTAAAATTATTTGGAATTTCTGTTTTTTATTATATGTTTTGAAATTTTACTTACTGTGTTTTGTTAAGAATTTCATAGTGATTTCTTCCTAGAACCTATCATTTATGTTTATTAAGTGAACAAATCAATTTTTTAATGTTAAAAATTATGTATGTTGCCCTGGCCGGTTGGCTCAGTGGTAGAGCGTCAGCCTAGCGTGCGGAGGACCCCGGTTCGATTCCCGGCCAGGGCACATAGGAGAAGCGCCCATTTGCTTCTCCACCCCTCCGCTGCGCTTTCCTCTCTGTCTCTCTCTTCCCCTCCCGCAGCCGAGGCTCCATTGGAGCAAAGATGGCCTGGGCGCTGGGGATGGCTCTGTGGCCTCTGCCTCAGGCGCTAGAGTGGCTCTGGTCGCAATATGGTGACGCCCAGGATGGGCAGAGCATCGCCCCCTGGTGGGCAGAGCACCGCCCCTGGTGGGCGTGCCGGGTGGATCCCGGTCGGGCGCATGCGGGAGTCTGTCTGACTGTCTCTCCCTGTTTCCAGCTTCAGAAAAAAAATGAAAAAAAAAAAATTAAAAAAAAAATTATGTATGTTACATAGGGGGGGACATAAAAATTTTAGAAAAGTTAAGGTGGGGCATGGCACAAAAAAGGTTGGGAAACACTGGAGTAAGCCAAGATAGTTATCTAACAGTAGGAGAAAACTATGTTGCCACAAAATGTACTTATACAGAAAGCTATTAAAAAATTTGTTACCTGTAGTGAAATAAGTAAATCAGAAAAAAACAAGAACTACAAGATTCCATACATTGGTGGAACATAAAAATGAGACTAAGAGACATGGACAAGAGTGTGGTGGTTACCAAGGGTGGGGGGGGGAGGGAGGACATGGGAGGGAGGGAGGGAGGGAGAGAGTTAGGGGGAGGGGGAGGGGCACAGAGAACTAGATAGAGGGTGACGGAGGACAATCTGACTTTGGGCGAGGGGTTTGCAAAATAATTTGATGACAAAATAACCTAGACATGTTTTCTTCGAATATATGTACCCTGATTTATTAATGTCATCCCATTACCATTAATAAAAATTTATTAAAAAAAAATTTGTTACCTGTAATGTAAAATAGGCTTAGTAATTCATGATGTCTGTGGGCAACCCCTGTGAAACAGTATTGCTCTAAGGCTTCTTAATGGTATGGATAGGTTGGAATACATTGACTTAGAATTCAAACAGGTTACATGTTCATAAACAGTATACTGCAGGACATTAAAAATTCAAAAAGGAAGAAAGCTAGATGTTACAGTAAAACTTTCTGTGGTATTTCCAAATCACTGATTTAAAAAAAAAAATAAGAGCCTTATATGTGTCTGATAGGATGTTATTATTTGGCTTCCCTGAAATGAATATGGCTCCCAATGGTGATGGTTCTTGATCTAAAAACTATAATATGAATTAATTCTGCCTGTCACCTATAAGCTAAGCTTTTACTCACTATCTATATTTGCTAGATCCTCTGAGTTACCAATTGAATTCCCCAAATTACTTACTATGCATGCTTAACCTTTAGTATGAGTTTTATCAGTTCTATTTATTCTCTTATATGTAATAGCCAAATGTAAAATTGGCAAATAACACAGCAAATATACAATTTACTTATCCAAAAATATTCAGCTAACTCTAATATCATTACCAATAAGTTTAAAATGGTCAATTATTAATATAAAACAGCATTTTATAATATTCATAATATTAATATAAATCCAAATTTCCAAGCCTCTCCAAAGTCCCAAGAGCAAGGATATGATTGTTTTTTCTAAACCATATACCACTGGGTACCTACTTAATAGTGATATTTGTGGGTTGTAGCATAGACATATGTTTAACTTTATTTGAAAACACTAAAGAGTTCTAAGATATGATTGTACACTTTTGTACTCACAGCAGTAATTATAAAATTTCTAATTGCTTCATGTTTTTTTTGTAGTTTCTTTATTAAAAAATATTTATTGATTTATTGAGAGAGGAAGGGAGAGAGAGAGAGAAAAAGAGAGAGCACAAATCTCTTCCTATATATGCCCTGACTGAGGATTGAAACAGCAACCTCTATGCTTCAGGAAGATGCTACAACCAATCAAGCTGTCTAGCCAGGTCCTAACTGCTTTATATCTTGAAGTGCTTTTAATCTGTTTTATCTAAGCTACTTCAGCAGCTTTAAAATAGTATCTCATTGTAGTTTTAATTAGAATTCCCTGCTGGTTAATCATGTTGAACATCTTTCCTCATGTTTATTGGTGAGTCATTATATTATAATAGTCTGTTCAACTCTATGTTCAATTTTTAAATTTATGAATTGACCTTTTTCTTTACATTCTCATAAGCATTTTCTGATGGACTTGTTGACCCTCTGACTGTCTTATTCATTGAACTATCTATTCACATTATCTGTACCTTTTTTATTGTTATTGGATTAATTTTTTCTCCAATAAATTGAGGTGTAATTGACAAATAAAATTATGAGATATTTAAAATGTACAGTATGATGATTTGATATGTGTATAAATGTGAAAAAACTTTGAACTTATTCTTGAATTGAAAGGGTTCTTTTTGTATTCTTGGTACAAAATCTTTGTTTGATACACATGCTGAAAATATTTTTTCAAGATTAAGGCTTGTATATTTATTTTTTGTAGTTGTTGGGTACATACATCTCAATTAAGTCACTTGGTGATACCTTCTATGCTTTTATCACCTTTTGTTCTGCTCATTTTATCAACTACTGAGAGAAATTATAAATATTATACATTGGACTGTGGATTTGTCTGGTTTTCCCTTTAAGTTTTGTCAGTTTTTGTTTCACAGTTTTTAAAGATCTCTTATTACATATACATGCATTTAGTTTTTCTAATTCACTTTTTTGAAGTTGTGTTGGGGTTGGGTATATTGGAATTTTTTGATTACCATTGTGAAATATTTCTATAAATCATTAGCATTGTTCTTTAACATGAAGGTTATTCTTCCTGATACTAATGCACACCAGTTTTCCTATGCTTAGTGTTTCTGTGGTATATTTATTTAACCCATTTAGTTTAATTTTATTTGTCCTTTTAATTAAAGTGTGTTGCTTGTAAATGACATGTAGATCTTGCTTTTTAAGAATTTTGCTTTTAAAAAAATAAATCTAGCATGTTATTGAGTATCTTTTTATTAGACTTTGGAACCTACTTATATTCCATATAGTTAGTGATATAATTGACTTTAATCTCTTTGAGGATTTTGCTGTTAATTTATACTATTTGCTTTTTGTTCTTGTATTTCTTATTTCCTGCTTATTTTGGGAAGAATTTCATAATATGGAATATTATATTTCTCTGTATATATATCAATACATATATATGGATATACACACAAACATGTTTATTACATAAATACATATATATAATTATGTCTCACTGTATTACTGTTTTTTTTGTTGTTTTTTTTAGATTTTATTTATTCATTTTAGAGAGAAGGTACACAGGGAGAGAGAGAGAGAGGCAGAGAGAGAAGGGGGGAGGAGCAGAAGGCATCAACTCCCACATGTGCCTTGACCAGGCAAGCCAGGGGTTTTGAACCAGCGACCTCAGCATTCCAGGTCGATGCTTTACCCACTGCGCCACCACAGGTCAGGCATGTATTACCGTTTAGTCATTCCTAAAGAATTACAATATGCATCTTTGAGTTATCATAGTCTGCCATCAAGTATCCTGCATGAACCATGTAAAAACCATACACTATATATGATAATTTTCTTGTTCCAGTCCCACTTTGTGTTTTTACATTTTAATTATGTCATATTTTATTTATATGTGCCACAACACATTGACATATTTTTGCATTAAACAAAGTCAAATTCTTGCTTATATATACCTAATATATACCTTTACTAATGGTCTCCATTCTTTTCTGCAGTCCAGAATTCTATCAGACATAAATTCTTTTCAGTCCAAAGAAATTCTGTTAGCATTTCTTGAAGTGTAGGTCAGTGGAAACACATTATCTCCTCATCTTTCTCTTTAAGGATATTTTTTTTTCTATTTAACATTTTTCACTATATATGAAATTATTGGGTGACAAGTTTATTTTTCATTTTTATATGATATTTTTTATTTCTAGCCTTTTCATTATGTTTCTATTTTATAGTTTTCTTTGCTGAAATTTAATATTTTTGGACAACTTGTCTACCTTTTTTACTTTACAGCTACTTTGTCCTTTTACAATTTTAATTTATCTGAATTGTTTCTTATGCAGAGTCTATTGATTTCTACTCTCTTGGCCAACTGCTACTTTTCTTTTGACATATATTTTAATCTTCACGTATATGCTATACTTTATATATAAAAGACACCATTTCTTCTGCCAGTTAACAAGAGTGAGATCTGCGTCTGTCTGGTACGAAGTTGAGCAAGATAAGGCTCTGTTGCAGTTTTTGGTTGGCTTAGTTCTCTGCCACTTTCAAATGTTTCAAGGTAGGATCAGATCTTTCCCTTTCATAGGGTCAAAAACATTAAGCACTGGTAAAATACTGCCGTTACTTCTATTCTTCACGCTGAGATTAACATTTCCAGAACTGTAGGATATTATCTCCTGGTTTACAGCCCAGATTTCAGGCTTTTGGTTACTGGGAAGTTACCTTTGCTCCCCTGTCCCTCCTGTGTTTTATTGCTTGTTTTTGTTGTTGTGTTGTTTGTTTGTTTTTAACTTAAGGAGTTTTTTTTTTAACTTGTTTCAGTTCTCTTGTTCTTCCCTCAGGATTTTAAATGCCTTGGTCCTGTACTCTCTTAAAATGTGTACTGTCTTAAAGGGTTCTCCAGCCCTGTTGTCAATTATAGTTAGTTCTTAGTTGGAAGTGCCTATTTACATTCAGCTTTTTTACCTTGCTCTTACCCTCTCAGTTCATTTTACATGTGAAAAGCCTGTGAACTTTACTGGGCTATCTTTTAGCTATTACTTTTAGTAGACTCACCATAACCCTCAGCTTTGGCCAAAGTACCATCCTTGGCTGAACTTGGTGAAGACCCATATTTAAGAATTAGCAGATAGGTGCAGGCTCACTTTATTAATGAGGTTCTTCAGGATTCTAATCTATCATGGTATTTCACATGTGACAGTTCAAAGTTCTTAACAGTTTGGGTAGTTTTACTATGCCCTATTTTATGGTAGATTTCTCTACCTCCTAAATCTACCAGGAATAAAAACAGTCCATAAGCCTCTTCTCTTATATAAAAGGCTTGTTGCTTTCTAGAGTTTAATTTATTTAGATTTTTTTATGTTTTCAGATCTCTGATGAGATTTTTTTAAACTATCATTTTGTACCTTATTTTGCTTTGTAAAATGATTAAGATGAGTACAATGATCTTTTCTGAATTTCTATACCTGAAGTTAAGGCTTTCTCTACCTTATATATTATGGCTCTGCATTCCAGGGTATCAGGTTCAGTTGAATGAATGAATGCATGCATGCATGAATGAGTGAAAGATGCATTACCTTACTCAATACTTATGCTATCCAAAATACCTTCAAGTTATTTATACATGTTATTATACTTAAGTAATAATAAAACTGATGGTTATTGAATCTCAGCTCTGTGTTAGGCACTGGAAAAACTATACAGGTTATTGTATTGAGTCCTCTCGATCTATGTATCTTCTTAATTCTCATGGTACAGACCAGAAAAATGAAGAAAATTAATATTAAAATGAAAGTAGCAGAGCTAGTATTTAAAATAAGGACTTTTGTGGTTAAAAGAATCCCAAATTATTAAGTGCTATATATTATGTCTCTTATTAGTACATCCTTTTCCACAGAAGCAAATTGTTTGTGTGTGAGAGATGTGTATGTATTTTATACTTGAAAGTAGAATTTTAGATCAGGAATTAATAATTCATTTTATAACAACATATTTCTAACTTCTATATACCAAAAATAAAAAAGCCTGAAAACAATCATATAACATCACTGTAAATGATGACTATCAAAATATTCTAAAAATCAGCCTGACCTGTGGTGGCGCAATGGATAAAGCATTGACCTGGAAATGCTGAGGTCGCCGGTTCAAAACCCTGGGCTTGCCTGGTCAAGGCACATATGGGAGTTGATGCTTCCAGCTCCTCCCCCCTTCTCTCTCTCTGTCTCTCCCTCTCTTCTCTAAAATGAATAAATAAAAAAATAAAATAAAATAAGAAATTAGAAAAAAAAAGAAAAAAATATTCTAAAAATCAGAAAGGTCATATTGAAATCATAACCAAGGACTATATTTATTCTAATTATGTTTTGATGTTATGAGTTTTCTTTCTACCACAAAAAGAGGCAAAAGAAACTGGAACCACAATATTAAGATTGAACTTCTGTAGATATCAGCATTAATGTGTAAAATGTCATAAAATACAATAAAAACAATGAGTGTTATTGAATGTATTTATTGGGGATTATTTTTTTCAGTTCTCCTATCATTCCATTGAGTGAGAAAGGTAGAGCATATATCCATAGATTGAACTTGGTTACAGCAGAAACACTTGGTTAGGATGGGTGGACTTAATCATTTCTGAACTGAATAAACTTTTTTTTTTTTTGGTAATTTAGGAAATAAAAACTGTATGAGAGAAATGCCTTATATTTCTGCTAATTTGGATATTTGGGATGAAAACATGGAAGATTTTTATGTAACAATGTACAGGATGCTAACCTATAACACTTTTATTTTTACTATAGCTCTTATCTCTACCTTATTTATCATTCGTTGTAGGAAAAACAGCTGTGGTTAAGATTGCTTGCTTATTTTCTGGCTATAAGCACTTTGCATGATTAGTGCACGAGCACGTTCATGGCAGAAAGCCACCTGTGTGTATAGCCTATATCAAGCTTAATGGTACTTTCACTTGGGAGTGGTCCTTCTGATCACTCACCCACCACTACTAGAGGCAGTTTTCTTAATTACTCACCTGCCACCACAAAAGGTGGTTTTCCTCACCTACATCCACAAGAAATAGCTTTCCCTTGCATGTTCACTCACCTGCCATTGCAAGAATCCAATAAACAGGAATGGCTCAATGCTTTCAGACTCTACGGTTCTTCTGTGGTCTGCCAGAATCCAATGTGAACCTGCTTGGCCTCAACCATCTACATTATACCTGGCATAGTCAGAAGGATTTAGTTTAGGTTGGTATAAAACCACCAGCACCCTTGGAGGGTAGAATAGAGGGGTGGCTGTTCTCAGGTTTATGGTTTCCTGTGGCTACCCTGTTGGGGGCCTTTTTTCACAACCCTGTAAACGGAAACAGAAAGACCTCTGAAAGAGACTGCCTGAGTCGGAGAGCTCCAGTGTGAGCTGGAAGCCAAGCACTGGCAGTAGCAGGAGCTGGAATGGTTGCTGGAGAAGAAACTGCAAGTTCAAGAGCTCCAGTGTGAACTGAAAGCTGAGCACCAGCAGTTTCTGGAGAAGAAACTGTAAGTTTGAGAGCACTATTGCAAGTTGGAGGCTGAGTGTCAAAAGCAGAAGACACTGGAGGACAACAAACAGTTGCTGGAGAAGGAAGCTTCCCAAGTCCGAGAGTTGCAGTGCAAGCTGGAGGCTGAGTACCGTCAATGGCAAGCATGGGAATGGGTTTTGGAGGAGGAGCTGCCTGTGTGATGGCAGAGTCGCTCTAGGTCTGCAGTGGTGGTCATCTCCTACTCCTCCTCTTCTGAGGAGGAGGTTCAGGCTGAAACTGCCTTTGGCAGACTCAGAACCCTGCTGGTGATCACTCAGAAGGTGAAAACCCAGTAGTAAAAAGTGCCTCAGGGGCAGGCACTACCACCTCTAAAAGTAGTGGAGCATTCTGTGTTTCAATCTCACACCCGTATGGAGTTGATGGAGTTGAAGGGAAAATTCAGGCAAAAACCTACCGAATTTCTGGCAACTTAGTTGCTGCAGTTGTAGGACACAGCAGTGGATGGTATTGATTTTTTCAGAGCAGAGATGGAGAAATTACTCACCATCACCACACATTCATCCTTGAGGCAGCATCTTTAGAGCTGCCATGACAACCCAGGAAATCATACTCTATTATAGTGGGTAAGGCCTGCCATTTGTATGAGCTGGCAGAATGCCAGAGACTAACCAGGGGCAGTGAGTCAATGGCAGTCAAATACTGAGCTGCAGCAGGTCCTCTGGGAACTAGGTATAAGGAACGTAGCTTTCAATATGAGGTCTTTTGCGCCATATGAGAAAGTGTTTACAACAGGGATGAGGATCTCTGTAACACTCCTTCAGCCCTCTTGGGTCACTAGTAGCTATCTTGAGCACCTATATGGGGCAGCCCATCAACACTGCTACTTGGATAGTGGCAGATTTGGGGGAGGTAGAAGCAGTGTGGCACCATAAAGGTGTGCGGCCTACTGCTTGTGCTGCCTCCCATACTAACAAGGGGAACTGGCCTGTAAAGGTTACCTGAACACAGATGTTGGTAGATTTAATTATGGCCACGGAAGATAAAGAGAAAAGAGATGGCAGGTCTATAGAGTTCTGTTAGAGCTTTGGCAGAACCTTAAGCGAGAACTGAAGTTTCAGGTGCTACAGAAGCAGGGGAAATGAACAGTCTCAGCAGCTGCCAAGAAAACAGTCGGTGCTCATGTCACATGGCTGCAAGATTACATGTTGGAGGCAGCTAAAGGGGAGGAGGATCCCCAACACTCATAATTCCAGTTTGAATGGGGAGAAGGCCAAGGGACCCATACAATGGAAATGGGTGGGGACTGGAGGGCCCGGCTCATGTGATATTGGTAATCCACCAGTCCCCTTCTCATATGTAGTGGGTGTTGGCCTTAGTAGATACAGGAGCTTTTGTAGCAGCTAAGAGAACTTTCAAGGTGGCACAGACATTGAATGTTTGATTCCACCAGGACCTGTAAGCATGACATTCTTGTGACCTCTGAGATATTTGGATGGGGCTTGTGGCAACAGAGTATTGAAAGGTACTGAGATCCATTACAAAAAGCTGTATGGCTAGTTTCTTGTAATGGACCATCACCTTGGGTAATGGACTGATCATTAAGTAGTATAATGGACTCTTGAAGCAGGGACTGTGACAAGAGGGAGCCACCGGCTCCATTGCTGGATGGACATACTGCATGTGGATAGTACTCAGATTTTAAACAAGAGACCTTGACAAGGGGGTCTGGCAACTATGGATACCCTCCTGCACTATGCAGCTGCTCTAATCCAGTTGCACCAAGGACACTTCACTGAAGCTGGGCTTTGGGCAGTAGGGCAACAAGTTCCTGCCTGCTCCCATAGCCCTTTCTAAAGGCCAATGACTTCAATGGACGTGGCCTTGAACTGTACAGCTCTCCCACCTACAATGGGTGGTCTTGTTGGCACTGTGCTGTAGGGGGCTAGAGGTGGGCCTCCAGTAAACTCCTTGGGCAACCAGTGCCTGGCCACCTAAGGTAGAGTTGTATTATCCTTTGACCTAAGGTAGAATTGTATTATCCTTTGTGTGCTCAGAGAGACATTATTGTGAAAGGCACCTTTGTAAATATTGTCATTTTCAGTATAGCTTGTGCCTTAATAGTCTGCTGCTGTAGTCTCCACTGTTTCTGTGAAATATGGATGTAATGTACCTCACTCCTCACACAGGACCATTGAGGAAGATGCCTGTTACATAGATTGTGAGGTGAGCAACCCTAAAAGGATGGAGTGTAGAGAAAAGAGCTATGATTAGGCTTGCTTACTTGTTTTCTGGCTGTGAGCACTTTGTATTAGTTTGTAAGCCTTGTGGCAGAAGGCCATTGTGTGTGTAGCCTACATAGGCTACAGGTACTTTCCCCTGGGGTGGTTTTCCTGATCACTTCCTGCTACAGAGATGGGAGATTTTTCTGTTCTCTCACTCACCACCACGAGAAGTGGGTTTCCCTTGACTATTTGCTCACATTCCATTGTAAGAATTCAATAAGTGTAAATGGCCCAATGCCTTTCAGCTCTGCAGTTCTTCTGTGGTCTGCCTGAATCCAATTGGAACCTGCCTGGCCTCTACCACACTTGTTATTTTATAAATATATCTCTGCCAAGCTGAATATATACAGCTTATAGAAGACAACTTGTCTCTCCTGTTCAGCTGTGTTTCTGTAGCACAGTCTAGTATCTTGCATATGGTAGATGTCTAAAAATGGTTGCTAAATGAATGCATTAAGAGCGTAAATGTCTTAACATAATACTTTACACATAATTAATGTTGTTAAATAGTAGCCACTATTTTTTTTATCATATCCAAATATAAATTTTAGTATGTAAACTATTACTAATTAATGTGAAAGTATATTATGTTATAGACTAGAAGGGGTTATGCAGTGGTAGGATTCAAATAACTTAACAACTGATTTTCTGACCTAATGCCATTTTAAGTATAAAAAATAATATACCAAAAGGTAGTTTATTATTTCATGTATTTAATACTTTAATAAGAATAATAAAGGAGGTACACAAAACTAGATTATGTTATAATAAAGAGTAGTAAAATATTAGTGAAAATATTAAACAATACATACTTGACAAAGAAAACCCTATAAGATGACGTCAGAGTAATGGCGGGGTAGGAAGCGATACCGATAAATCTCCCCCAAAACTCAACAAGATCTTCAACCAGAAACAGAAAAACCTATACTTGGAGCTTCCAGATGCTTTGCAATACACCCAAAGAGACTTATCAACTGCAAACCTCTACCTGAGCGTGCCAAAGGGGCAGAACCCAGGGTACAGAGTCACCGACCAGGAAGAGGGAGAGAAAAGAAAACCCTATAAAACTGTTATTTAAGATATTTCCAATGACACTTTATCACCCCCTCGTTGTTTGGCACTTTTTCTCTTTACCTTATATGTTTGTTTACTGAAGTAATAAACATGAGGAAAATAAAATATAGTATTTCATCAAAGGTGTAATGAGTTTTATGAAATGAATAAATAAATATTATAGGCATAGTTCTATCAAATTTTTTTCACCTATGGACGGAATGAACATATTACTACAGGTGTTTAGAATATGCCATTGTGCAGATGAATGTTATACAAGAGTAAGGAATGTAAATTTGTGATTTTCATATTGGGCAGCTGTCTAGGCACCCATCTGAGAGAGAACCCTAATTACAAGTACCATTTTAACAACTGGTTCATCAAACTCAACAAAAAATAAGGTATTGGTTCTGACAAATAGGTGCAAACCAGCTGAATCCCACCACTGGGTTTATGAGTTGAGAATTTTAATTCAATATTCAAAAATAAGTTCATGGTTGCCTGATCAGGTGGTGGCACAGTAAGTAGATCATCAACTTGAGGTTTTAGGTTTAGGTACTCTGAGGTTTTAGGTTAAAAATCCCAAGGTCACTGCCTTGAGCATGGGCTCATCCAGCTTGAGTGCAGGATCATCGGCTTGAGCATAGATCATAAAAATGATTCCATGGTGACTGGCTTGAGCCCAAAAGTTGCTGGTTTGAAGCCCAAGGTTGCTGACTTGACTCCAAGATTGCTGACTTAAACAAAGAGTCACTGGCCCAGCTGGAGTCCCCTGGTCAAGACACACATGAGAAGTAATCAATAAACAACCCAAGTGACATGATGACAAGTTGATGTTTCTTATATCTCTCCCTTTCTATCTGTTTCTGTCTATGTCTGTGTCTTGCTCTAAAAAAAAAAAAAGTTCGTGATTGGAGGGAGGAGCCATTGAAATGTTTAACTTTTGTTGTTTCAACTAATTAATTTGTGGAGAAAATTAAAAACCTAGATGTAAACTTTAAGTGGCAGAGTACTGCCTTACTGGTTTTTTAGCACAAAATCTAGAACTGTGTCTTAAAAACAGAAGGCAGTTAACGAATATTTATTTACTATGCAAGGAATTGTAGGTACATGTATGTAGTTTGTGGATGCATGCTTGTAATGTGTAACAAAAAAGGATCAAGAGGCAGTTTAAACAAAGTTTTCTTGAATGCTATGTTTATGAACTGCAGCTATTTTCCAAAAAAGAGAGATAGACTCTCTTTTAATCGTTACAAGTGTCTTTCATGGGCATCCCATAGTCCCCTTTTCACCTATAATTTAATCTAAAGCAAAAAGGACACAAATATCAAATAATCTAAACATCCAGAAAATCACTATGTACCTTTGTAATGCTGGTGGTTGAGGCGAGGAATGTTCACACTGAATTCAGGCAGACTGTAGAGAAAATGGGAGCGGGAAAGCACTGGGCCATTCCCATATATTGGAGGTTCACAGAGAGGGGTGAGTGAATAAAAAAGGAAAACTGCTTTTCTCCGTGGAGGGCAAAGGATCAGAAAAACTGCCCCTCATAGTGGTGGCTGAGGGAATAAAGGAACCTCACCTCACAGTGTCAGGAGAGTGATCTGTGAAAATTACCCTGCGGGGAAGCACCCATAGCTTCTCATAAAGACATACACGTGCATTTTGCCGTGTGCTCACACACTAATCATGCAAAATGCTTGCAGACAGGAAACCAACGAGCAAGCTTAACACAGCTGTCTTTCCAACAACCTTGTATATGATTCTTCTTTATTTTAGATGATTAACCTGGAATAAAATGAATAGTTTAAGCTGGTGTCGATACGCCAGAGATTTGCAGATTTCAGACAGTGTCATTAATAACATCCTGCTAGCAGAATGTGGTATGATCATTAGTAGCAATGCACTTCACACTGGGGAGGTCTGACAGCATCCTTCAGATTGTGCCAGCATTTCCATTCAAAACCCTTAGTCTCCTGTTGATCGTGCAAATCTGGCCAGAATGTAAGAGGAAGGTATGAGTGTTTAAATTGATATTACTGAGTAATATTTTTACTGATGGCATTTTCATGGCCCACATTTAAATAGTTCCAGGAGTAAAGAGAATCCAGATAATACCAAAAGCAATTACGGTAAGAGACAATTGTTTTATTTTTTTGTTTTTCATCAAGATCAAGTTACATAGGCTAGGCATACTAAAAAAATTCTTCAATAGCACTCTGCCTTGCTCTTTACATGGACAGATTGTATGAAAGCTTTTCTATGAAGAGTTTGATTAGGTTGATTTCTGCATCTTTAAAACAGGGTTGTTCAGCTGGAGTATTTAAACCTAGCAGCAATTAACACATTTTAGAGATATTGACTACTCATTAAAGGCCTATCTTGGCTGGTAGCTTGTAAAATATATAGAGTTTTAATTCTATTTGGCTTTTACATAAATTTTTTTTTTTTTTGGTATTTTTCTGAAGCTGGAAATGGGGAGAGACAGTCAGACAGACTCCCGCATGCGCCCGACCGGGATCCACCCGGCACGCCCACCAGGGGCAACGCTCTGCCCACCAGGGGGCGATGCTCTGCCCCTCCAGGGTGTCGCTCTGCCGCGACCAGAGCCACTCTAGTGCCTGGGGCAGAGGCCAAGGAGCCATCCCCAGCGCCCGGGCCATCCTTGCTCCAATAGAGCCTTGGCTGCGGGAGGGGAAGAGAGAGACAGAGAGGAAGGAGGGGGTGGAGAAGCAAATGGGCGCTTCTCCTATGTGCCCTGGCCGGGAATTGAACCCGGGTCCCCCACACGCAGGCCGATGCTCTACCACTGAGCCAACTGGCCAGGGCCTACATAAAAAATTTATTCAGATAAAATTGTATCTCAGTTTCTCAATCTTCTAGGTAATGATATAGAAATCTATAAGTCTTGGACATACTGCTTCATAGCCATTTGACTTCCATAAATTTGTGCACATTTGGGGGGAAAAATTCTCATTCTAATTTAGAATACCAATGTGTGGTGGGCTAGCTGATGTAAGTCATATTTTTCCGCTGATAGCATTTTCTTATACCTCAATTGTTCTTATTTCTATAAAATGAAAACATTTTAACATGTCAAAACATTTTAATATAATATGAAAACATATTAACATTTCAAATTTATGTTAATATTGAAAACATGAATAAGAGTTATATGAAAGTTTTTGCTGTTCCATAAAAGGAGAGAGATGTTTAAAAATTCTTGTAAATATTTATGCACTCAACATAGAAACACCTAAATACATAAAGCAAATCTTGATGAATATAAAAAGAGAGATTAACAGTAATACAGTCACAATAGGAGATAGTGAGATCGAATCCCACATGTGCCTGGACTGGGATCCACCTAGCAACTCTCACCTGGGGCCAATGCTTGAATCAACTGAGCTATTTTTAGTGCCTGACACTGACACTCAGACTGTGTGAGCTGTGCTCAGTGCCTGGAGCTGACATTTGAAATAATTGAGCCACTGACTGGGAAAACAGATGAAGAGGAAGGGAGAGAGAAGCAGATGGTCACTTCTCTTGTGTGTCCTGATCAAGAATTGAGCTCATATCCATATGCTGGGCTGATGCTATTTCTACTGAAGCCATTGACCAGAGCCCATAATAAGGGACTTTAACTCCCCATTGACATCAATCAGTAGATCTCTGAAACAAACAAACAAAAAACAACAACAAGAAAAGATAGATTTAATTGATATATTAAGTCTTAAATAACATACTAGATCAGATAGATTTAATTGATATATTCATAACATTTTACTCCAAAGATGCAGAATATATATTCTTTCCAAATGTACATAGAACTTTTTCCAGGATAGATCACACGGTAGGACACAAAGCAAGTCTTAATAAATTTAAGAAGGTAGAAATTATATCAAGCATCTTTGCTGATAATAAGAATATGAGGCCCTGGCCTGTTGGCTCAGTGGTAGAGCATCGGCCTGGTGTGCAGGAGTCCTGGGTTCGATTCCTGGCCAGGGCACACAGGAAAAGTGCCCATCTGCTTCTCCACCCCTCCCCCTCTCCTTCCTCTCTGTCTCTCTCTTCCCCTCCCGCAGCCAGGACTCCATTGGAGCAAAGTTGGCCTGGGTGCTGAGGATGGCTCTGTGGCCTCTGCCTCAGGCACTGGAATGGCTCTGGTTGCAACAGAGTAATGCCCCAGATGGGCAGAGCATCGCCCCCTTGTGGGTGTGCCGGGTAGATCCTGGTGGGGTACATGTGGGAGTCTGTCTGACTGCCTCCCCATTTCCAACTTCAGAAAAATACAAAAAAAAAAAAGAATATGAAACTACGAATTAATCACAAGTGAAAAACTGAAAAACACACAAAAACATGGAAGCTAAATAACATGTTACTAAATGAATGTGTTTACAAGGATATCAAGGTATAAATCAAAAGATACCTTAAAAGAAATAAAAATATAAAAATCCTAAATCTATGGAGCATAGTGAAAGTAGTCCTAAAAGGGGAATTCATGGCATTATAGGTCTATTTCAAGAAACAAGAAAAATCTCAAATAAACAATAACTTTACATTAAAGAAACTTGAAAAACAAGAAATGAAGCCAAAGTGAGTAGAAAAAATAAGATAATAAATATCAGAGCAGAAATAAATAAAAAAGAATCTAAAACCATTAATAAATTCCATATAAAAAGTAAAAATAAAGTGCACAATTCAATGGTGTATGGTATATTCATCGAGTTGTATGCCTTTTGCACTCAATTTAGAAAAATTTCACTGTCCCAATAGCAGGTTCTTTGAAAAAATAAACAAGATTGATAACCTTTAACCAGATTCATCAAAAATAAATAATAAATAAATAAAATCAGAAATAAAAGAGGTCAAGTAACAACTGACACCAAAGAAATATGAAGGTTTGTAAGAAAATATTATGAACAACCATATGCCAACAAATTAGACAATGTGGATGAAATGAATGAATTCAGAGAAACCTACCATCTTCCAAAAGTGAATGAGGAAGAATAAGAAAATCTGAATGGCTAGATTACAGGTTAAATTGAAGTGAAATTAAAACCATAATTCAAAACTCTCAACAAATATAAGTGCTGGACTTGATGGCTTCAGAGGTGAATTTTACAAACCTTCAAAAAAAAAAACAAAACACTAACATCTATCCTCAAACTGTTACAAAAGATTCAAGAAGAGAAAAAACTTTCGAGCCCATTTATGAAGCTAGCATTATCCTAATTCCAAAACCAGATAAAGACAACACAAATAAACAAAATTATAGGCTGTTATCACTGATGAACATACATGCTAAATTTCTCAACAAAATATTAGCAAACTGGATCTAACATTAAATTTAAAAAAATTATGCACCATGATCAACTGGGATTTGTTCCATGGATACAAGGTTGGTACAATATATGCAAATCAATAAACATGATATACCACATAAACAAAAGGAAGGATAAAAACCACATTATCATATTGATAGAAGAAGGAAAAGCATTTGGTAAAATCCAGCACACATTCTCTCAGTAAGTGGGAATAGAAGAAGCGTATCTCAACATAATAAAGGCCATATATGACAAACCTACAGCCAATATTATATTCAATGGGTAATAGCTAAAAGTGTTTCCCTTAAGATTAGGAAAAAGAAAGGAATATCCACTTTTGTTACCTAATTTAACATAGTACTAGAAGTTTTAGCCTTAGCAATCAGACAAGATGTTATAAAAGGCATTCAAATTGGAAAAAAAATTAAAACCTTGTTTACAGATGACATGATACTATATATAGAGAAACCTAAAGGTTCTGTTAAAAAAATTATTATAACTGATAAATGAATTCAGTAAAGTAACATAATACAAAATAAGTAGTCAGAAATAAGTGAACTATCAGAAAGGGAAACTAAAAAATAAATTCCATTCACAATTCTGTCAAAAAAAAGATAAAATAAAATACCTAGGAATAAATTTAACCAAGTATTTAAAAGACCCATGTTCAGAAAATTATAAAACACTAAAGAAAGAAATCAAAGAGTATACAAATAAGTGGAAACATATACTGTGTTCATGGATAGGAAGAATTAGCATAATTAAAATGTCCATATTACTCAAAGCAAGCTATAGATTCAATGTATTTCTTATCAAAATGCCAATGGCATATTTTACAGAACTAGAACAAATATTCCAAAAATTTATATAAAACTACAAAAGATCCTAAATAGCCACAACAATCTTGAGAAAGAAGAACAAAGTTTGAGGAATAATGCTACCTGATATCAAACTATACTACAAGGTCATAGTAAGCAAAACAGCACAATATTGGGATAAAAACCAACATATAAATCTACTAAACAGAATAGAGAGTTCAGAAATGAATCTATGTTTTTATGGTCAATTAATATTTGACAAAGCAAAAACATACAGTGGGGAAAATCAGTTTATTCAATAAATGATTTGGGGAAAATTGGACAGATACATGCTAAAAAAAAAAAAAAAAAGAAACTAGAACACCTCCTTATACCACACAAAAGAATAAACTTAAAATGGAATAGAGACTTAAATGTAAGACTCAAAATCATTAAACTTCTAGAAGAAAACATAGGCAGTAATAACTGAGACATCTCTTATAGCAATATCGTTTTTATGTATCTCCTCTGGCAAAGGAAGCAAAAGAAAAGATAAACAAATGGGGCTACATCAAACTATACGTGGTTTTAATACAGTGAAGAAAACTTCAACAAAATGTGTAGTCAATCCACTGAATGGGAGAACATATTCACCAATGATACATCTAATAAGAAGTTAATATCCCAATTTTATAAAGAAATTGTCAAGCTAAACGCCGAAGACCAAATAATCTAATTAAGAGATGGACATGAGACCTGGATAGACACTTCTCCAAAGATGTCATACAGATAAACATTAAACATATGAAAACATGCTCAATATTACTAATCATCATTGAAATGCAAAATATATCCACAATAAGATATTACCTCACACCTGTCAGAATGACTATATCAATAAATCAACAAACAGAAAGCACTGGTGAGGATGTGGAGAGAAGAGAACCCTTGTGCACAGTTTGTGGGAATGCAGATTGGTGCAGCCACTATGGAAAACAATATGGATTTTTTTCAAAAAATTAAAAATGGTAAAGTCTTATAACCTAGTGATCCCACCTTTGGGAATATATCTGAAGAAACACAAAACACTTATTCAAAAGAATATATGCACCCCTATGTTCATTGCAGCATTATTTACAATTCCTAAGATATGGAAGCAGCCCAAGTGTCCCTCAGTAGATGAGTAGATAAAAAGGCTATGATATGTTTACACAATGAAATACTACTCAGTCATGAAAAAATGAAAATCTTACATTTTTGGACAGCGCTGCTGGACCTGGAGATAAACAAGTCAGAGAAGAAAAATACTATGAGTTTACTTATATGTTGAGTCTAATGAACAAAATTAGCTAGTAAAATAGGAACATATTCATAGACATAGAGGAAAGTCTGATAAATGTCAGAGGGAAGGGGTTGGGGACTGGGTAAAAAAAGTAACCCCCTCTAAAAAAAAAAACTTATAAACACAGACAATATTATGGTGATTACCAGGAAGAAAGGGAGGTGGAGCATGGTAGAATAGGTTTAATGGGTACTGGAATGGATAATGGTGATGGAAGGATACTTGAATTTGAGTAGTGAACACACAATGCAATAAATACACAGATGATGTATTATAGAATTGTATACCTAAAACCTATATTGCAGTATTTTATTAAATAAAATCACCCCAATAAATTCAATAAAAGTTTTTAAAAGGGGAGATATTTAAATATTCATACCTGGAATTTCTTTTATTCAAAATTGAAAAGAGTGTGCATTTTTCATGGCTATCATGAAATTTCTTGTTCTGATTCTTCTTCTTCTAACTTTAGTTCTCTTCATTTGAATAGAAGTACTTCTTGTTTGCTCCTGCCCCCCAGTCTCTACAGAGATCTATGATTCTGAAATTCAAACCAAGTAGTGCACTTCAAAACAGGAGAGTCTATGTGGGGGAAAGAGATTTATGTTGCTTGTACAGACCAATTTTACACTTTAAAAGAAAAAATTAATTTGGCTTTCTGTCATATTCTAGAGGGGATCAGAATGTTAGAAAATATTGCTCATTTGCTTTGGAAGAGACAAAATGAAAGAATATGCATTTACCTTATATAAATAAAAGAGATGGATTCCTAGAGAGAGGTGAAATATTCTTTTTACTTATAATTACAAAAATTTTCTCTTTGTTCTTCTGGAAGTACCAGGCCAAATTAGAGAAAATAATGAGTTATGTAGAGTACTTTCTAATGAACCCAGCAATAAATAAGAACACATAAGACATGAGGACTGAGATGTTATAATTAGGGAGACCTTTAAAGCAGTCTAGAATTAGTGTCAAGGATAGTAAAACCCACAGGGATGTACCATTAGACACATTTTAAGACAACAAACTGAATTTTAAATGTGTGAACCACATAAGAATAGAAACTAAGTAAGAATTTGTTAGCTTATGTGCTAAGGACAGAGTTCAACAAATATTTTCAAATGTATACATGGGTTTAAACAACATACCAATTAAGGTGCAGAACATGGCCTTCACTCTAGAAATTCTTCCTGCCCCTTTTTTCTTATCTCAGAAAGACATTTACTATTCTGATGTATATCTCTTTAGATTACTTAAATGTCATGCAAATAAAATTAGAATGTATGTAGTCTTTTGCTTTAAAATCTTTCTCTGAACATTTAAGAAAAAATTTTATGTTGTTAGAAGCAGTAGTTTATTTCTTATAATTTCTAAATAACATTCCATTATATGAATATACTATAATCTGTTTATTCTCCTGTGAGGGACTTTTGAGCTGTTTCAAAATTGCTTTTCTGGATAAAGCAGCAATGACCATTCTTGACTCAGTCCATTTTATGGATTTGTGTGTGTGTGTGTGTGTGTGTGTGTGTGACAGAGACAGAAAGAGGGACAGATAGGGACAGACAGGAAGAGAGAGAGATAAGAAGCATCAATTCTTTCTTGCACCACCTTAGTTGTTCATTGATTGCTTCCTCGTATGTGCCTTGGGGGGGGGGGGAGACACAGCAGAGCAAGTGACTCCTTGCTCAAGCCAGCAACTTTAGGCTTCAAGCCAATGACCTTTGGTCTCAAGCCAGCAACCATGGGGTCATGTTGTTGGGCAAATAACTTTGTAAAATGGGGTTTTCACGTTTGCTCACTTTTATTGTTAAAAATGGCCACTGCTGATGTGGATGGTGCTGCCAGGTGAAACTGCTAATTACCTTCCTGCTTGGGAAAAGGCTTTGTTATGCTAATGTGTGCTGAGGAGATGTTTTCATGCCAAAAAGTTTTAAAAAGGATAAAGGCAAGAAGGAGGCCATATTTTTGGAGAGTGAGGGCAGAGCGAATGCAGAGTGCTGGAGAAGCAGCCAAGATGGAATTGAAGGAAAGAGAAGCCAGTTTTGCAGAGTAAGAAGCCATGTTGAGATGGGAACCAGAGGTGAGGGGCTTTTGTGAGCTCCGCTGAGACTGGTGGGGCCTTTGATTCTAGAAAAAACTGGAAAAGATTCTCCTGGATGTGCAACTGGAGAATGTGTGAGTGGGTTTTGGAGCCCTCTGTGTGTTTACTCACCAGCCAGTTGCGAGTCTAGAATAAAGGAATGGTCCACCTGTTTTTGGCTCCACAGTTTCTTTACCATCTGATTGAATCTAATGTGAACCTGCACATGCCTGGCTGTGAGAGCCGTGGCTACTGGCCTTACACATGTCTATGATCCCATGCTAAAGCCAGGGACCCTGTGCTCAAGCTGGAGAACCCATGCTCCAGCCGGATGAGCCGGTGCTCAAGTCAGCAAACTTTGAGTTTCAAACCTGGGTCCACTACATAGAGCAAACCTAGTCCAATGCTCTATCCACTGCACCAGTGCCTGATCAGGCCATTTTATGGATATATTTTTATTTTTAAAAAAATAACAGATATGGCCTGACTGGGCGGTGACACAGTGGATAGAGCATCAGACTGGATGTGGAAGACCCAGGTTCAAAGCCCTGAGGTCACCAGCTCGAGCGTGGGCTCATCTGGTTTGAGCAAGGTTCACCAGCTTGAGCTCAAGGTTGCTGGTTTGAGCAAGGGGTCACTCCTTCTGCTGTTGCTCCCCAGTCAAGGCACATGTGAGAAAGCAGTCAATGAGTAACTAAGGTGCTGCAATGAAGAATTGATGCTTCTCATCTTTCTCCCTTCTGGTCTGTCTGTCCCTATCTGTCTCTGTCTCTGTCACACAAATAATAATAATAATAATAATAATAATAATAATAATAATAGTGATAGATGTGCTGTATAACAGTGGTTCCCAACCTTTTTATGGCCCACAGACCAGTTTAATGTCAGAAAATATTTTCACAGACCGGCCTTTAGGGTGGGATGAATAAATGTATCATGTGACCCAGATAAGTGTCAAGAGTGAGTCTTAGATAGATGTAACAGAGGGAATCTGGTCATTTTTAAAAAATAAAACATCATTCAGACTTAAATATAAATAAAACGGAAATAATGTAAGTTATTTATTCTTTCTCTGCAGACTGGTACCAAATGGCCCACGGACTGGTACCAATCCACAGCCCAGGGGTTGGGGACCACTGCTGTATAATAAAAAAGTACATAATTAATTTATTTTTTAAATGCCAGTTTCCTAAAGTAGTGCAACATTATACCCTTAAAGATAATAAATAAATGATTAAATTACTTAGTAAATTTTCTGACATTTGCTTTTGACTCATAACTCTTTTGTCCATAACAGCAGTACACTGTGGTATCTTATGTAGAATTTATAGACATTTCCTTGATAAATAGTGGTATTGACCACATTTTCCATACCTATTAGCTGATATATTGATATATATATTCTTTTACAGAGAGTCTATGTTTTTGTTTTTTTCACATTTTTAATTGATTTGTTGAATATTCTTACATATTCTGTATGCAAATTTATGTAAAAAATGTATATGTAAAAATTTCTTTTCCCAGTTTGAGGCTTACTTTTTTATTTCTTTGAACAGGGCATTTTTATCAGTAAACTCTTTTATATGACACTATCGCCCTGGCCAGTTGGCTCAGCAGTAAAGCATTAGCCAGCATGTGGAAGCCCTGGGGTGATTTCTGGTCAGGGCACACAGGAGAAGCGACCATCTGCTTTTCCACCCATTCCCCTTCCCTTCCCTTTCTTTTCCTCCCTTTCTAAAATTAATTAGTTAAACAAATTAAAAAAAAGTTTTAGCAGAATTTACTTTTATGATTGTTTACTTTTAACTATTCTATGTTTTCTTTTTAGATCTATAATTATAGCTTGAATATTTATGTCTATGTTAATTTTTGTTTATAATAAGACATAACATTAAACTACTTTTTTTATAGAAATATAGTTACAACAGAATTTGTGAAATTTTTTTCCAATTTATTTAATATATGTCTTTATTAAATATTTAACCGCAGATTATGGAATTTTGTTTTTGTTTCATTGAACTTTTTGACTGTTCTCTGTTAATATTACATTCTTTCCTTGTCACTTTACAGTAACACAAACTTTTTTTTTTAATTTTATTTATTTATTTTTTACAGAGACAGAGAGTGAGTCAGAGAGAGGGTTAGACAGGGACAGATAGACAGAAATGGAAAGAGATGAGAAGCATCAATCATTAGTTTTTCATTGCACGTTGCAACACCTTAGTTGTTCATTGATTGCTTTCTCGTATGTGCCTTGACAGTGGGCCTTCAGCAGACCGAGTAACCCCTTGCTGGAGCCAGCAACCTTGGGTTCAAGCTGGTGGGCTTTTGCTCAAACCAGATGAGCCCACGCTGAAGCTGGTGACCTCGGGGTCTCGAACCTAGGTCCTCTGCATCCCAGTCCAACGCTCTATCCACTGCGCCAACACCTGGTCAGGCTACAGTAACACAAACTTATATAATATTAATTTCCTCAACTTGATCTACCTTTATACTGTTTTTAAATATTTCTATATAAATTATAACATTAGCTTATAGTTATCTAAAAATGTATGTTAAAATTACTCATTTTTGGCTCTGGCCGGTTGGCTCAGTGGTAGAGCATCGGCCTGGTATGCGGAAGTCCCTGGTTCGATTCCCAGCCAGGGCACACAGGAGAGGTGCCCATCTGCTTCTCCACCCCTCCCCTCTCCTTCCTCTCTGTCTCTCTCTTCCCCTCCCGCAGCCGAGGCTCCATTGGAGCAAAAGATGGCCCGGGCACTGGGGATGGCTTCTTGGCCTCTGCCCCAGGTGCTAGAGTGGCTCTGGTCACGACAGAGCGGTGCCCCGGATAGGCAGAGCATCGCCCCCTGGTGGGCATGCCGAGTGGATCCCGGTCGGGCACATGCGGGAGTCTGTTTGACTGCCTCCCCATTTCCAGCTTCAGAAAAATACAAAAAAAAATTACTCATTTTTGAAAGAATAGATGTCTTTATAATAGTGAATTTTCTTACCATGGAACTTTGCATTCTTCTCCAAATATATATACCTTAATTTGTGGGTGGAGTGCAGAGCGCATTCCAAGCAGCTGTGGCTGATGCAATGCTGTGAGAATACTCCAGATCCTAGAACCCTCCTTGGCATACCCAGGAAGGAAGCTCGCCCGCTATAAGGAAGTGACTTAGCGCCAACCACGCAGCTCCCTGATCTTTTCAGCCATTGGCTATGAAGGACATGCTGTAACACCCTATAGGCTGAACCTGTGTATATAAGCTAGCTTACTTCCTGAATAAAGTGGATCTACATCACTGAACCTGGTCCTCGAGGTCGGGTCTTTGCATCTCCATCATCCTCATCTCCGGCAGGACTTGTCCACAACTGGTGCTCAATGTTGGGCAGGGACCTAATCGCCATCCAAGGGACGGGTGATTGACCCTCTACAATGGGAAACCTTCTCCCCTACTCCCAAGCCCTGCAGGCTCGAACTCTCCATGCCTTATTGCAGAGTAAGTGAGTTGAAGTTAGTGAAAAGGAGCTCTGTACTTACTGGGAGATCCTCTCTGTTCTCAGTCCCTGGATTGAGGACATGCCCCTCTGGGACCCAGATACTTGGGCTTGAGCTCTTTGATGCGTTCGTTCGGGCGAGGTGCATGGGCGGGAAATGTTCCCTCTTGGCCTCACTCCTGCCTTATTGGCAATACATGCCTGCTTGGCCAGTGATCCTCCTGGGGACCCTCCACCGGTGCCAAAAATATTACAGGCTACCTCTCTCTCTGAGGAGCCCCTAACTCCCTATTCGCCCCCCTCCATTGAGGAGAAAAGTAGTTTAGCTTCCGATTTTGACAAAATTGCGGCTGAACACACCGAAACAAAACCAACCGAATTGCTAACTGCACCATCAGCTCTGCCACCTGAAAAAAGTGAAAGTCGCTACTTCCGCATTCCCTGCCGGGGCTCAATGCCCCACCCCAGCCTCTCAGATGCCATTTTCTCCAACACGTGTTCCTGCTGCAGACCCATGGGCCAGCCTATATGCCCCATGTGTCTTTTTTCTTTCTGTATGTCTGTCTTGTCTATTTTTCTGTATCTTTCTTTTTCTCTCTCTCCTGCCCCTCTTTCTGAAATGACACTAGAAGGACCCAGCCATGGCACAGTGGCAGGAACACACCCTCTTCTAACACAAGGGAGAGGTTATGCTTGTGTTTTTCAGTCAATATCCGAGGAACCCCCCAACCTGCTTGACAGGGTTTCTTGGGCACCCACTGAATGGTTCAGTCTTCACCCGTCCAAAGCCACAGCCCTGGCCTTTTCCACACTGACTATGCCTGAGGGGAGGAGGTCCTCAGCACTCCAGAAGAAGACCTCATGGCCAGCGTGCATGCCCCATCACATGGGGGGATGTGGAGGCTTTGGCAGGACGGGCCCAGAGAATTGCCCCTGACAGGCCCCCAGGCCCTGGTGCTCTGTTCTTGCTTATGTGTGCTATAGTAACCACTGACTCCCAGACACAGGTGGCAGCCCAGGACTCAAGCCCATCAGCACGAGCTGGTGTTTTCAGTTCATCTTTGGAGGATGAGGAGAATTGGGCCGGAGTTGCGATTTGCAGACTCCAGAAGGTAAACGGCAGCAGCTGTGGTGGGAGGATGAACAGAAGCCAGGCTTGTATTGCTGAGTGGCCGCTGGAATGGCAGGGAGTGTCTGCTAAGCCGCTGGTGGGTTCACTGACATTTTGGGACATAGGGGTGCATGCCATCATGCTCTCCAGAGCAGAGATGGAAATGCTGACTCCCATTGCCACATGCTCCTCTTTGGGAAAGTGTAAGATGTGCCAGGATGGCAGGGATGAGGGGGGTGGCTGAGGCCTCATGTGCATGGACTGATTTCCTGGACTTTGCTCTGAGTGAACACTGGCTCCTTTGCTGGATGGACTTAGGATTTTGAACAATGTGAAATATCCTGATGGGGGTGGGGGCGGCTTTGCTGGAGGTCCTTTCCCTGCCCTAGAAAGCTTTTCCCATGGCTAGAAAGAAGGCCGAGGACATTTTGTGCTTTTGGCAAAGTGCTCAGAGACTGGTGAAGTGTACCTCTATAATTGTTGAAATTGTATGATTTGTCATGTTGTTGTAATTTGTGTAATGTGCCTTGCAACTATATGCAGTATGCAGCCCACGGCAAGCCATCTGTTCTGTGTTTGGATGCTGGGACTATTGTGGAAAGGGGGCATGCATGGACCTACATCCATTTTTTACAATCAAAATGGAACTGTGTTTAATGGCACCTAGAAGGTCTCTGTAACACAATGGGAGGGAAATGACATCCCGACCCCAAGAGGAATCCCCTGTTTAAGACCCCGCTCTATTTCCTAACTAGTCAAACATTACAGAAGCTTGCCTCATTGTTAAATCCAGCTAATCTATTAGCATATAATATAATAAGTATTACAGTTATTTATTTCTACTAGGGTTCCATTGCATAATGCGTAGCATTCAGAAGCTACAACAATAGTAAGCTGTTATTCATCAAGTCCAATCGGCCTTCATGAAAAGAGAAGGGGGAGATGTAGGTGGAGCACAGAGCACATTCCTAGCAGCTGTGGCTGATGCAATGCTGTGAGAATACTCCAGCTCCCAGAAGCCTCCTGGGCACATCCAGGAAGGAAGCCCGCCCTCTATAAGGAAGTGACTTAGTACCAACCATGCAGTTTCCTGATCTTTTCAGCCATTGGCTAGGAAGGACATGCTATAACTTTGTATAGGCTAAACCTGTGTATATAAGCTAGCTTACTTCCTGAATAAAGTGGATCTGTGTCACTGAACCTGGTCTCCGGAGTTGGGTTTTCGCGTCTCCATCATCCTCACCCCAGGCAGAACTTGTTCACATTAATTATTTTCTTTCAACAATATTTTTATAACTTTTAGTGTAAAAATATTTTAGATATTTTGTTACATTTGTTTCTAGTTATTTGGCATTTATTATACTGTTGTCAAAAGTATTGTATTTTAATACAGTTTTGTTTCTAATATAAAGAATTAATTTGTTTCTAGAGTAAAAAAAATACCTGTAATTGACTTTTATATATTAATTTTATGTTATGGGTCCTTTATAAATTTTCTTTTAAACTTACCAGGTTGTTTTATTTTTGTAGACTTCTATAAAGTTTCTACATGTATAATTGTGTAATATGCAAGTAAATAGTCTTAATTCTTTGTTTTCTATATTTATGTCTATTACTTATGTTTTTCTCTTCTCTTTTGTCTTGTTGAATTGACAGAATCCTTCAGTTAAAACTAACTAGAAGTGGTAAGAAAATATACCTTATTTCACATCGAGAATGGGTTGGAAGGAGAGACCTGAACATGTTAAAAGATTGGGAATTGTGTACTTGAAGGGGAATTCTTCAATGTGTAAACACTTTCTGCAGATTCTGAGACAGAAATATAGAGAGAAGTGGTTTGCAAAAATCTCCCCCAGAAGTCTGGTGGAAGACAAGGACAAAATCTGTCTCTTGACTTTCAGTCTTTTTTGAATGTGTAAGAATGTCCAGGTAAAGTACTCTGTCAAACCACATTGTCCCATAAATTTAATCATTTAAGAAAATTGTACGTTTTCTCAATAATGTTCTTGGCTAATATGTGTTTCAAGTTAACTAGTAGATTAAAGTATAAAGCACATTATTTTTAATATACTCAGAGTAAGATTTTATAATTATTAATTTAAAAAAATATCATAAGGTGACAGAAAATAATTTGACTTTGGGTGATGGATATATAACATAATCAACAATTTAAATGTTATAGAAATGTTCACCTGAAACCGATGTTCTCTTATTGATAGATCAGTGTCACTCTGTTAAAGTTAATTCTCTAAATAAAATTAGAAAGAAAAAAAAAGGTGCCATGCCAGTGAGGGGAGGGGAGAAGAAACATTATTTAATTATTTTTGTAGTTCTATTTAGGCATAACTTAAATAATCTTTTCTGAATTAAAATAGTTATAAAAATAGGTAGTAGAAAGAAATGCTCAAGATCATGTATTAAGAATTGCTTCATTCCCACTCATTTAGAATGTTTACAGTTATTTGTTGGATACTTTTAAAAATAGGTATTCTAAAGTATTATTAAGATAATATCAATATCTGTGTCATCTTGGCATTAGCTTCTATTAATTGTCATCATTTCCATATGCTGAATAATTTTGGACTGTAGCCAGGATATATTAAATATTTTGTTATGACACTGTAGGTCTTGCATAAATCCTGTGGTAGAATATTAATATATTGTTTTTCTTTGTTTTTGTTTAGAAGATAATCCATCTGATTGAGTTCAGCCCACATATTCTGAACAGATTTCAGTGGGTTGTGAATCTAGTGTAAGTTCAATTTTCTAAATCTTTGGAGTATTAGTCAGGACTTGCTCCATAAATTCTACCCAGTGACCTCTCTGCAATTTAGATTGTGTAGGTTATTTTTTCTATCTTTAGCTCTCAAAGTATATGTATGTTTTTTAGGGTCCTACGTACAAATGTAAGCACAGTAGTTCATAAACAATGTTAAAGAGTGGGTTTGGTAAGCTCTTCTCTCGACGTTCTCACAAATATTTTTTTTATTTTTGTTGTTGTTGTTGTTCCCTGGGTTCTTCTCACAAGAAAGTTGGCATTTTAATTGATGAGTAAAATTACACACAATGGGGGAAAATTTCCACCAATCTACTTGGTAAAAACTAGGAAGCCACATACTGAAAACAACTATTACAGTATCAGCATTTCCAGATTTTTTTAGTCCACACAAACCTTAAATAAATTTGCAGTTAAGAAACATCAATAATAAAGATAAATAAATAAAACAGCTTTGTATATTATAGAAATATTTGTTATTATTAAATATCTGTATTTTAAAGAAAAAATCATTTCATAAAACAAGTAGTCTCATTCTAAGAATGTGAATCCCATTAACTAGAAAAAAATGCTGCCATACTAACTATCAAGACAACTGTTGATTCATGAAACTTGTGTCTATCTAGGACAAAATGACACATTAAGAATCAGAAATTGGTTAATTAGATGATTCTATGGGTGAAATCTAGAAAAGTTCACATTATTCAACATTGTCCTCTTTAAACTATTTATTACAGTGCAATTTAATTAACATGATGGTTTATAGTCTCCTAATAATTAAACAGAAAAAATGGACTGTTGTTTAAATGTTATTTTATCACATTTCTCTTCACTATTAAATAATCGAACAGAAAATATGGTTTCCAGAGCTGTGTTGTAGAATTGGGAACCTGAAACCTGTATAGCTATGTTAACCATTATCATCTTAATAAATTTAGTAAAAATCATAGCTCTGGGTTTAACTTTCAATGTTCTTTCATTGGATTGAAGCAATTAGAAATTTGCAATTAATGTGTGTATTTCATAATGGTGTGGTACAACACACGAGAAACTGAGTCGGAGCCCGAATTGACAAATTGACTAAGAATTTGAAGAGCCTTTATTAGCTGGTGTCTGTCCACTGGCAATCCATGCAGGGAAGCAATAAACTCAGTGGGAGAGAGATATTTAAGGGCAAAAATCACAAGGTTACAGTTGTTTCATCAGGTCTGCACAATATCTTGCAAAAGTACACATTGTTGCAGGGGTCCCCAAACTTCTTACACAGGGGGCCAGTTCACTGTTCCTCAGACCGTTGGAGGGCCGCCACATACAGTGCTCCTCTCACTGATCCACCAGTGAAAGAGGTGTCCCTTCTGGAAGTGCAGAGGGGGGCCAGATAAATGGCCTCAGGGGACCGCATGCGGCCCACGGGCCGTAGTTTGGGGACACCTGTTAAAGGCTGAAGCACAAAGAATGCAACCTGCCTCTGTTAGCAAGATTAGATCTGAGCCTAACTGCTGAGGCTTGTAAAATTTTTCTACTTGCATCTGTAGCTATAAACTTGTGCCTCCTAAGCATTGAGCTAAATTGGGTCAGGGGTCCTTAGCATGGGCTGGCACGCCAGCATACATAATGAATAATTTATGGAGAATTAACTGCATATTAGTATTGAAATAATATGTAATCTACTTTTGTGTTGTGTGATAAAGAAGTTCTCTTTTGAGACATAAATTATATACTTTTGATGTGGCATTTTTAAAAAACATAATAACTGTGATCATAATTTTTGTGAAATAGCTTATTTGTCATTATAGACAAATATAATCTTTTCATATTCTTTGATAGTTTTTGATAGAATATTAATGAGCTCTTAGAAATAGTCAATAACAATTCATATTAACAATATTAGCTTAGAGGATAATTGTTACAAAACATAATGAATAAATTATTTTCTTTCAACTAGCTTGAAAACTCTGTGCCTCAATGGGAAATCAGCTATTTCTAATTAGAATTTGGGATCTCTGTTTTATTTTGTTTCTCTTTTAGTCCAAGCATTCTAGGTATTTTTTAAAAACAATTTAATAGTTTTATAAAATCTTTAACATCATGGTACTTATTTTTTAATATACTTTCAATAGGAATCAGGGGTGGGAGTAGTGAACCTACTTAAAATAAGTTCTTGTTTAATTAAATATGCACTAGAGTGGACTTACTAGACATTGGGGTTCAGTAAGGTAGCATTCTGCATTTATTGTCCCTTCTGGAACCCCAGTGCAGCATTCTACTTAATGTTTTTAATGTTTGCTATCTTCAATGAACATCAGTACCCACTAAAATTTTATAAGGTTTTAGACAGTTTGAATCCAGGTATGACATACCATAGAAATATTATAATTTTATATTACTCTAACAATAAAAATGACAAAATAAAATTAGTTACTTAAGTCTCAATTCAATGAAAAAATAACAGCTCAAGTAGCTTATGTTTTGAGACATTTGATGGGGGTTGGGAGAGAAGATCTGTTTAGTTTCTCTTAAATGTAAATTATTGATTTTACTCACATATATAAATAAGAGTTTAGACTAGAATACTGAATTCTTGTCCAACTAGGATTGTATAGATCTCCATTAAATTTGCTTAACTATCTTCTTTTATGTCCAAAAGAGATGCCCATGACTTTGGCAAAGTCAATAAAGCCAAATATTTTTTCTTTTTCCTCTGCTCTAATTCAAAGGACTGGACTATTACCTGGCACATAGAAGGAAAATAATAAATATTTGTCTAAGACATTTAGTAAAAAAAGATCATAAGCTTATGTTAGATTTCTAATGAGTCACATTCCTTGACAATGCATCAGTCATAACATCTGAAAAAGGCATATAATAATAGTTACTATCTGCCTTCTATATTTTATAAATGCATTATGTCTATCACTGTTTTTATTTGGGAGTGTTATTGGAAAGCTATAACAAGCTTTACAATATGAGGTTTTGTTTTCAGAGATTACATGCCATACATACTCAGGAAATTCATTACCTTAGTTCTTTATTTTTTATTTTGTTATTCATTCTCAGTTTTATCTTGCCCCTCAAAGAGGTTCCAGATGAGTGAAATAAGCCAAATGCTTTGGAAAAATGTATATTTCTAATCTTGATGCCAAAATGATCTGTTACTTAAAAGTTTTAAGAGTTATTTACATAGTTTTCATAGTAAATTTTAAAATGATTAAGTAAATTATTGTTTTCTTTATATAATTAAACATTTTAATATAGGTTTATCCCAGAGTCAAATCATTGTCATAGAAGGAATCTGGCCTATATTTTTATGTGAGCTGTGTTGCTAAAAAAGCCATAGACAAAACATAAACTGCATGATGGTTTAGAAAAGAGTTTAGCAACAGAAAAAAACCCTGGAATATAGTTAGGCTTGGTATGTAACTGGCTTTTGACCCTGTACAAAATATTCTTTTATGCTCTTTTCATATTTATCAAAAATGCTTAATAACCCTGTCTCTAACAAATTTACAATATTCTTTTGAAATCTCATTTTAAGATATATAAATATATATAACACTTATATATTATGAGTGTGTTTGTATGTGTACATATATGAATATCTTCTGAGGGAAGAAAACAAAGGGCTTCACAGTGACTACAGTGTGCAGTGATCACAATCGGTCTCTTCAGTGTGGCAATAGTTGAAAAACAGGAGTTATTTTCCTTGCTGTTAATCCCATACCTCCTTCCTCAGACTATCAGGTTTTAGGAAAACGCCTGGTTAACCCTCATCTCTATTCCTATGGCCCACCCCTCATTAGAAACAGATGTAACTCTCTTTCTCTCAACCTACAAGCCTACAGATCGCCCTTCTAAGGTTATTATACAGGCATCAAAGCAAGAAACTACAGAGGGAAGGATGACAAATTCAACTTCAGAAACTTTTAAACTTAATGAAAGAAAAGCATTTTCAACATTTTAAAAATACAAAATGGCAAATTTGATAAAACAATATAATATATATGACATACAAAGGTTTAATATCCTTTATATATAGATTTTATGCATTAATAAGAGATGAACAACTCAATCTATAGTGACAAAGGTCTTTTAGTCATTATTAATGAATTTAAAGAGGCAATTTAAAATAGTACTATATCATTTCAATCATACTTATTTTGGAATGATTCTAAAGATGTAGAATAATCTGTGTGGATATGTGAGTTAAAAGGCATACTTTGCACTTCAGAAATGCAGTCAGAAAAATGACTTCTCAAAGTTTTCCGAAAACTAGAAGAAGAAGCAACGCTCCCTAACACATTTCATGAGGCCCACCCTGATAGCAAAACCTGGCAAAACAAACACACACAAAAAATATAACTACAGACCTATATCTCTAACAAATACAGATGCAAAAATCTTAAACAAGATACTAGCAAATCGAATGCATCAGCACATTAAAAAAATAATACGTTAAGATCAAATAGGATTCTTTCCAAGAGCACAATGCTGGTTCAACACATGGAAATCAATTAACATAACATACCACATCAACAAAACAAAAAACAAAAGTCATATGATCCCATCAATAGATGCAGAAAAGACATTTGATAAAATACAATATCCTTTTTTGGATAAATCATCTTTGACAAAGGATCCAAAAACACACAGTGGAGAAAAGTAAGCCTCTTTAATAAATGGTGCTGGAAATACTGAAAAGCCACATGCAAAATAATGAAATTTGACTCCAGTCTGTCCCTCTGCAAAAGCAGACAAAAACAAAACAAAAAAACAAATTAATTCAAAATGGATCAAAGATCTAAATATATGATCTTAAACAGTAAATTACATTAAAAAAAAAAACAAGTAGTAAACTCATGGACCTTAGCCATAAGAACAATTTATGAAATCGACCCCAAAGGCAAGGGAAGTAAAGAAAAAAAATTAATGAATGGGACTACTTCAAACTAAAAAGTTTCTGTAGGGCAAAAGAAACTGACAACAAAACAAACAGAGAGTCAATAAATGGGAGATAATATTTACAAACAACAGCTCTGATAAGTGGTTAATATCCAAAATATAAAAAGAACTCACAAAGCTCAGCATTAAAGAAGCAAACAATAAATTTAAAAATGGGCCCTGGCTGGTTTGCTCAGTTGTGGAGTGTGAATGTCCCGGGTTCGCTTCCAGGTCAGAGTACACAGGAAAAGTGACCATCTGCTTCTCCACCCCTCCCCTCCCTCTTCCTCTTTCCAATGCCTCAATTGGTTCCAGCGAGTTGGCCTCTGGCACTGAGGATGGCTTTGTGGCCTCTTTCTTAAGCGCTAAAATAGCTCAGTGTTAAAGTCTTAGTCTTAAGTAATCTTGCCAATTCTGCCTTCTACAATGTTCCTGATCTAGGTCAAAGGTGATGTAAAGGCTGAAGGGTTAACATTCTTAAAACACCATTTTATTATGATCTGTGAATATTTTCTGAGAACTATAGTAAAAATCACTGTGACATTCAAATTCAGATAAAGAGCAATGGAAACACTGTGCCAGCAGGTATACCTAACAGAACTACAAAACTGTTTATGAATGTTTACTAGGAACAAAATTATATTATACATTTCTCAGCACTTTAACAAAATCTATTGAGTTTCCTGCTATGGATATTATTCACTTAATTTTTTCTTAGAATATCAATATAAAGAAAAAACTAACATATATAAGGTCTTTTCAAAACAAGTATGTAAAAGAATTAAATACTCTCTTTTGATGACATTGACAATTTGTTAAATACTATAAAGTCAATAATGTGTTTTGTATGTAAGCTTCCCATTATTCTTTCTGACTAAAATATGAATACATGTTTGCTTCTGCCATCTTTAAATTTTGGAAAAATAAGAGAATTGCTGGAGTAGTTCATAGCCACAGATAAAAAATTATTTTAATACATTGTGGCTAAGAGAAAAAGTTGTAGGATGCCCTGACTCTAAGAGTCTTTTGATGGGAAGGGAGAAAAGAACATACAAGTATAAGGGTTTCCTGAATCACCATGGAATGAAAATTGAAAATAAGTAATTCATGAGATGCTCTGGCTAGCAACGTGGTAGGAAACACCCTGGCTAGGGATGGAGAAGGGAGTTGGGCTAGAAGATATATGGCTGCTCTTATCTGACAGGAAGGGACTGCAGTAGGAAGGCTTAAATTTGAATTCTGACTTAACCACTTAATAACAGTGTGACCCTGAGAAAGTTTTTCAATCTCTTTCAATAGATATATAAATAAATTTATAGACAGACAGACAGATATATATATATATACATATATGTGTTGTTAATCCAAATTCGGAGGGACCCGAAATATGGAAGACAGGAACAAGGTCCATCGTTTACACATCAAAGCTTTATTGTCTAGCTTGGCCAAGCGGCAGCAACTCTGACAGAAATCTGATGGAGAGCGCGCCAGCCCTTTGTTCTACTTAGTTTTTATAGTTTTGTAAGTGGGAAGTACAGAAGCAAAAATTGCAATTAGGAGCCCCTTACCACTATTGGTTATAGTCATATGTCCTTTAACATGATAGGACCACATTCAATTTGCAAACCATACATCATTTCGGAGAAAACAAAATTTACAAGCCAACACAATGGTAGAAAGATGTCTCTTTACATATTAAAGGCATTCCTATATTATCTAGTGTTTATCTGCTATCTCTCTGTCCAGAGTCACACACGCATTTACATAGGAGAGGTAGTTTCGGTGGGGACAAATGCCCGCAAATGGCTCATTGCTATAAGGAAAGGTTTATTTTGGCTTTTCTCTTCCTGCACCTGGCTAGCCATTCACCCCTTTCCCCACAGGTGTGGTGGAATGTCTGGGAATCCATGTTTTCCTCCCCTTGCATTTACAATACAATGCCAAGGGCCATCCTGGTTATGCCAATCACACAGTACAGAGACTATTCTCACAATTTCTCTGCACACCTTAACCCAAATTAATAAAATGTTCTCCAAGCCTCCTAAAATATTAATATTAATTCTGTAGCCTTTGGTACTTTACAACACCTGCAGATGAAATGGCTCAGTGGCTCCTCATTGTGAAAACGGCACTGTATAAAAGGCTGAAAGCACTGGAGTATCTGTACATTCCCTGATCCCCTAGTTTTTGTGAGCATACATATATATATGTAAATATACACACGCACACACACGCACACACAAACAGGGTGGAGCAAAAGTAGGTTTGCAGTTTGTACGAAAAATAATACAATAATTAATAAATAATAAGTATAAGCTCTGTTCTACATACTCACAACTGTAATAAGTTAAGAAGGAGTTTCAGTTATAAAAGCAGTCATTCTTTTTAACCATAAAGTAATGGACTAGAGTATAGGTACATTCATTCTTTTCAGTTTTACTCTTCTGTTTGAAGTAATTTTCTTAATCTAGTTATATCAACTCTGGTCACTGTAGTATGAAAGATTACAGAAAATCTTTAGATGTCACTTTTTTATGATTGTTCAAAATATCATTTATTTGAAATGCATGTTAAAATAATTGTTATATTATTTAAATACAAAAGTTGCTACAATTAAACAATATAAAATGAATTACAAACATTTTAGCTATTGTGTACAGAGAATAAAGATATATGGTTTGTTTTTTGTTTGCCTGACCTGTGGTGGCGCAATGGATAAAGTGTTGGGCTGGAACACTGAGGTCGCTTGTTCGAAACCCTGGGCTTGCCTGGTCAAGCCACATATGGGAGTTGATACTTCCTGCCATTCCTCTATCTTCTGTTTCTCTCTCTCTCTCTTTCCTCTCTCTAAGATGATTAAAAAAAACTTTAAAAAATGTATGTTTTTCTTTTTTTTTGGAAGTGTCATTTTGGTTATAGCTCTTAATTTTAAAGGCTACTGATTAGTTGTTAATAAAATATAAAAGTATTTTATGCTAATTATAGAGTTATACATAATCTAAAGCTTAAAACTATTTCCTTTTTTGAATTTAATAATTTCAAATAACCTGTGATTGAGATTTTATTTTGATATATTCTTTTGAACTATTAAGAACATCAATAATAGAGTGATTTAAAATTCAACTGTTGCTTAAATAAAATATGCACTTAAAATTTTCAGCTTGATGGCTTAAATAGACTCATTGTATTTACCTCTGGATTTTCTTTGCAAAGAAGTAGATGTACAAAACAATCAACCACCACTGTTTTCTCTTCCTTTGATCATCTTCAAGTAGACTTTTATATATGCTGTATAGAAAGATGCCTTCTCAAGTGCAGAGAAAAGTAAGTTATACTAGCAAATAAATAAATCAAGCTTTACCTTAAATGAATAAAGATGATTAGTATAACTAATCATTAGTATAACTCTCCCATAAATTCTTCAGCATTGTTTAAAGATAGGGAGAGTGAGAAGGAAAGAAAGAAAAGGAAAATGCAAGGACATATGGAAAAAAGAAAAGAATGAAGAGGAGGAGGAAGAGGAAAGAAGAATGTGAGGAAAGCAGGAGAGGAGGGCAGAGGAGTGGGAAAGATAAGATGAGATAGAAAGGCTAAATTTTATAGTGTATTTGGGGAAATAAGTTACATATTCATGGTAAACCCTCTTCAAAAAAAAAGAGAAGTGTTTGAAAGATTCACAGTTCAACTCCTAGTCATTCTTCTCTTTTCTGGCCTTTACCCTAAAACTTGTATTCCCCTCATTTTTCTTTTGATTGACTAAGAATAAGGGTTATTTAATAAATACATCTAATCTAAATAACCACCAAGGATTCCACTAGAGAGAAAAGTAAACACAATGGGTCCGAAGCAAAGACAAGAAGTTTGTCTTCCTGATATTGTGGATTCTGGATGCTTCAAGAATCACCTAGAAGAGTCTTCTTAAGTAATATCCCCAGAGAGTCAAGAAAGACTGAGATGTTGCCAAAGGAATGGTGGAAGAACGGTGGATCTCCAGAGATTCCTAAAACTGACATGTCCTGGGCACCCAAGCTCAGGGACTGGCTGAGCCCTTTGATCCTCCCATAGAAGAGTGACTGAGAGAAGGTGGATGTGCCCAAAAGGGGGCCACTGCAGAGCACCAGCTGCTAGACAACCAGCATATCAGGACATCTGAGACCATGTTAGCACTGTGTGCTTGCCGCCCTGCTTTTGGCATCAATACCAAGAACAGCCTCCAAGTTGTTTAGGTGACCTTGACCTGCCAGATCACTCAAGGCCAAGCAGGACCCTTCCTCTGATCTCAACTGAATGTAATCCAGACACATTCAGATGCAATGGCTCTCTACAATGGACTGAAGTTGACTCAGGATGTAAAAGGCTTGCCCTGGTCCAGGCCCAAGTACTGCCTCTGACTGTCCTAATCCAGCCCTGGGTCTGCTTATGTCTAGAGTGCCCACTGTCATGATGGAGGCAGGGCTAGAGACCAATGCTTATGAGGTCACAAAGATGAAGCCTGAGGTAACAGAGGCAGACACGCATAGTCCAGACCCCACTGTGGGCAGGAGTCTCACTCTGCATGTAGCAGCGATGAACAAAAAGCAAGCTTCCCGCTTTCGTGCTCTCCCCAGACCTCCCACTTCCCATCCCCTGGACTCTGGCCTCAAACCTTCCTCCCTACAGCCCTCCCTTGAGCCGGCCCCCACTGCAGACCCTGGGCCTCAGCCTGGCCTCGCTCCTGCTCCACCGCCAGGACCATCCAAGATCAGTTCTGTCAACAGCAGGCTCAAACCACTATTAGTGTCCCGTAAAGTCAGCGGCCCCAGCGGATCCTCTGTGGTCACCAGCACCCTCTGCTCTACCCGGACCCTTTCCCCTCCTTCCATCTTCCCCGTCTGCCAGCCTTCCCACCCTGTCCCCCAGTCTACCTTTGTCCCTCACCCCCTCCTGGCCCTCGTCTGCCCTCCAGGCCCCTGGGCAGAGCACAGCTCTCCATCCCCTCCTCCTCTCCTGCTGCCCCGTTAAAACTTCCTGCCATCTCTCCTCTGGGCCATCCTGAAAAGTGTCCCCCAGTCAGAAAGACCTTAAAACTGGGGACCTGGTCCTCTCAAAATGTCGTCATTCGGGACCCTGCTGACGGCCGGGAGCAGGCCATGAAGGGCCTTAGGCTCAGGAAGCAAGGCAGCCTGAGCTACCCCGGATTCCCGGTCAGCTTCCCAATCCGGAACAATGCAAGCAAAGTCCCCAGTGCCCAGACATCGTGGAACCCTGCTTCCAATATCTCTGTTGGCCCGGCTGGGCCTGACAACCTCAGATTGGATGGGCAAAAAGTGGTACTGTGTGCCACTAAGATGGAAGCACACCTTTTGAGGATCACGGGAGCCCGGATATCTCTAGGTGATGGCCTCCCCTCTACACCTATCAAGTGAATGCAGCCTGCCAGGAGGCTCCAACACTCAGCACTGCTTTCTAAAGGAAGAACAGTGACTTACAAGATACCGCTATGAACGACGATGGGTCCAGTTGCAAGAGACCCCGATTTCCGTCGCGTGGGCCACCGTGTAGCCTGGAGGACACATGCTATTGTCAGGACAGCAGAACCGGATCAGGGGTATGAACACCACCCTGGACCTCTCCCTCCCTCAGTGGTTTGTAAGTTCGCTGGGGAACATCTGCAGTGCCAAGTACCCCGTTTCCGAAGACCCTCTTTTCTCTCCACTACCTGGGCCACAAGCACCAGCAGGTCAGACAGGACTGACAAAGAACTGGCCTGTGCAATGCCTACCCTGCTCACAACACCGAGGACCAGCTCCTCGGACCCCGGGGAGGAGCCCTGCCCCTCGAGTGCCCCACTCCCCGCAGTGACAAAGGGTCCCGCACCACTCTCTTCCCCTCGTCTCTCCGGAAAACGAGAAGCCATCGGGGACACAGCGATTATTTCTAACGCCTTCTAGAATATTTGTTATGAGCATTTCCTAGACACTCAGGGCAAAGGACCAGAGTGTGCAGGGCAGGCGCACCATGCTTGGGTTATCTGGGTCCGGAAAGAAAACTACAGCCCTCAGGGGCAGTCCAGAAGGCCTTGCGGATGTTCTGCATGACCCACCTGATTATTAGCACCAGAATGACTAACCAAAGCTTAAACGATTCACTCATCCTCCTCTCCTTGGTGCGTTTTCACTATTCTATCTGATGATTCCCACAGAATCTGTGCCGCATCGCTTACAGATTTTGAGAAATTGGCATTAATGGACTTCTAGATAAGGCCTTTGCCACGTGACTCTTTTTCTGAATGAACCTGCTCAAGACTCTTTTCAATGGCTTATGTATCCATTATGTGGCCAGAGTCCACATATAGGTTGTAGGTAATAACTATAAGTAATACTTTTAGGTAATCTTATGTTATAAGGCCCAAGCTAAAATCAGGGTCACCTTATTCAAGAAAAACAAATAAAGATTTCTTACACTTGAAAAAAAAGAATCACCTAGATGTTTTTTTGTTGCAGAGCCACAACTTTTGTTTCTGTGATCAAAAGCTTTTATTCCACTTCTTTTGGTTAAATGTGAATATCTGGGGAGTAGAGGTGAATAAACTGATGATTATGAATGACATTCTTTGGGCTTTCTGTCTTTAAGGGCAATGTAACAAACAGTATTCTCTGAATGACAAGCAGAAATGTTTGTACCGGCATTATTTACAAGAGTCACAATTATAGCAGTAATAAACAACAGCAATGCAGGCCCAGTATTGTCATTAAGGATGACAACCGTGTCTTGTAAGTAATAAGAGAAGAGTGGTTTCAGAATGCAGTTTGTTTTTGTATTCCTTGGTACCAGCACTGAGAAACTCAGGATGCAAAAAAACTGCTTTACACTTTCAAATTGTTGAAAGATTTAAAATTACAAGATTCCAGTATTGACAAGTGCCCATTATTTTATTGACTAATCTGATATCTTTTTTTCAGAGGTAATCAGAAATGTCAAGACACAGATCATGCTTGACATTTTATATCATAACAAGGTTAGTGTTTTAAAAATTCTACAAAAAGGTTTGATATTTCCTTTCCTTATATAATTTTTTCACCTTCTGAAAAAATAAACAAAAATTAAACCTATAAACAATTTATGTTGCAAACGGTTTTTATTTTATCTAATTTAAATCATTTGAAAGTAAGTTGGCAACCTGATGACCTATCACTCTAAGACTTAAAAGTCTATTTCCTACAAACAAGGATATTCTTCTGCATAACTTAATGTAACCACAAGAATCAAGGACTCATCATTGATACATTGCTGTCTTCAAATCCTCATACACTATTGGAGTTTTGCCTAATGTCAGTAGATAGGCATACCTCATTTTATTGAACTCTGTTTTAGTGAGCTTAACAAATAGGGTTTTTTACAAATTGAATGTAAGACCTTCGACCAGCAAAAAATATTTCCGCTCACTCAAGGTTCGAGTGATGGGTTAGCATTTTTTTTTGGCAATAAAATATTTTTAATTAAGGTATGTACATTATTTTGGATATAATTTTATTGCACACAATAAACTAATATAGTGTAAGCATAACTTTTACATGTACTGGGTAATGAATAAGTTCTCATGACTTGCTTCATTGTGCTGGCTTGCAACTGAACCTGCAATATCTTTGAGGTGTGCCTATAATGTCCTTTATAGCTAATGGATCAAATTCAGAATCACACATTCTTTTTCTATGTTTATTAGCTTGGTATTTGAAAACTTAGGAGAGTTGTTATATAGATTTCTCTTCAATATGAGTTTGTCTTGTTTTCTCAGCATTAGGTTAAAATTACATGTCTTTGGTGGGAACATAAGAAAAATACTACTGTGTTCCATTTGTTGCTTCTGAGGATGTTTTCTTTACTCATTTCCTTAAGGTGATAACTTCTCTTTTGTAAAATGTATTCATTTTTGCTTTGTAATTAATAGATGTTTTTGAAGAGATACTTTGAAATGATATAAAAACTTTATTTACTATCAAACTTTCTATTTAGTCATTATTTAGATAAACTTGCAGTCATGGATTTCTATATTTCACAAGTATTGGCTATCTGTTTATATCATTATTATTTTGATAATTATATTTCCCCATATATGTTCAGTCACAACTCCTTTATATCTGTGTGTATATCTATATCTATATCTATATCTATATCTATATCTATATCTATATCTATATCTATATCTATATCTATTCAACTATTTCTTGGAACACTTCTTCATTTATTGCAAAAGAAAATATGTTGGGCTCATTTTATGTTTTGTCTCAGACCTTGGATTAACCATTTTTAGAAGGATCTCTGACTCCCCGTAGGAAAATGGCTGGGAATTAGACTGTAGTCCTGAGACAAGTCTTTGGCACAGACTTTGGAATGCCAAGTTGTGCAGTGACAGAATGCTGCCCCTGCAAGAATTGATAAGATTGTTAAAGGAAACAGCTGATCCCTATGGCCTTTTCCCTACATACCTGAAAGGTAATAGTTAATTACCCTTCTCTGCACCTGAACCCAGGTTCTGCTAATTTGCTTGATGAACAAGGAGACCAATAAATACAATGAGGCTGCAGAAATCTGGGCTGTCAGTCTTAGAGGCTGTCAGTCCTAGAGCCTGGGAGTCTCATGTACCCATCTTTACTGTATGTTGTGTCTTGTGTGTTTTTCTTAAGTCCTGCAGTGCCTTCCTTTTATATACACCCATTGCTGAGCTGGTCTCGGCAATTCCCTTTGATGAAGAATTGTATTTAGAAGACAAGATCTGGAGCTAGCTCTACACATTACCGTTGGGCTGCCACAGCTCCCAGACCTGTTGAATAAACCAAATTAGGGAACAGGAAATATAAGTATGAATGTAGGTAGATTAAGGTAGATAGATATGTTAGTGTGTATTTGTGTGCTGTTCATGTATCCATTTATATCTATTGTATATTAAAATCATGGACATACACCAATATTCCCAACTCTGGTATGGTATTATTGTAGCCTTTCCCCCCTTTTCCACCTTTGTAATTTCTTCTACACCACTTAGAAACCCAGTTTCATTATGGCAATTGTCATTAATACACTTATTTGAGACATTGCCTTGTGTGTAGGGTTGGCAGATTTATTTCTTGTTCATTTGAAATTCAAATTTAACTTGTTTTGTGTTTTATCTCACAACCTTCCGCATATATAACCAAATTCTGGGATGGCTGTTGCCTTCTCTGACACAGGTGCTCTCCACCTCCACACTCAGACTCTTATACCTGCCCCAAGATGCCCCTCCATGTGGACGCATTATTCATTTTGGTTATGTTCTGGTACCTAATGCTAGTCTTTCCTGGGACCCCATGCTAGTCTCTCCTTTGTGGGTTGTTCTCGTTCAACCTACGTGCATCTCCTCCTCTCTCTCTCTCTATATATATATGCCTTCTTTATGCTGTCCAGGTACTGACTCCTCATAAAATGTATGAGAAGGTATGAAAAGACAAGCTATATATTGGGAAATACATATTTTCAAATTGTATATAAAAAGACCCAGCATCTAGAACATATCAAGAACTATCAATGTACAATGGTAAAAAGCAAACAATGCAATTAGAAAATGGGCAAAAGTATAAATAGGTATTTCACCAAAGAGTCTATATAGATTGTAAATAAGCATAATAACAAATTATGCTTAGTTCTAAGAGTGAATTAAATATAAGTTTATGTGCTCTACTTAACATCCACTGATGGTCTACTGATTTAGATATAATCATCACAAAGTTTTTCTTGTTTTGTTTTGTTTTTGTAAAATATTAAAAGCAACTTGAGACTGGAAAAGAAGAAGCCAATTCTGTAAAGTTTGAGATAAATGGCAGAAAATAAAAAAAAATGTGATGATACTCTAAAGCAAGTATGAGTGTAGTATTTTAACACTAGGAGAAGGCACTCTATTTGGAGGACAGAGAAGGAGAAAGGTAAATGGTGAGAATCAGCCTAAAGATAAAAAAAAGAGAGAAAGCAAGATCAGAAAACCAAATAGTTTATCATATAACAAATTTATTTGTGCAGCTTGTAATTGACATCTATCACTCTATCATTATCTAAGATCACTGTGCTATTTAAAGACTAAAGTCAAGAGTGGTGAAACAAAGAAAGTGTGATTGTCACTTAAAGTCCAGCTTAACCATCCACTGGAGAAGAGATGATGCCTGTTTTGGTGGTTCTGGGAATGGAGAAAAGACACAGAGTTCTTGGTACATTTTAGATGTAGATCCAGTTATGAATGTCCAAGCTATAAAACAAAATACTTTCCTGACCAGGCGGTGGCGCAGTGGATAGAGCGTTGGACTGGGATGCTGAAGGGCCCAGGTTCAAGACCCCAAGGTTGCCAGCTTGAGAGCGGGCTCATCTGGCTTGAGCAAAAAGCTCACCAGCTTGGACCCAAGGTCACTGGCTCAAGCAAGGGGTTACTCAGTCTGCTAAAGGCCTGCGGTCATGGCACATATGAGAAAGCAATCAATGAACTAAGGTGTCGCAACGAAAAACTAATGATTGATGCTTCTCATCTCTCTCCGTTCCTGTCTGTCTGTCCCTGTCTATCCCTCTATCTGACTCTCTCTGTCTCTGTAAAAATAAATAAATTAATTAAAAAACAAAACAAAAACAAAAACAAAATATTTTCTTTCCCTGGCCTCCTAATATGTTCAAAATAAATTCTTTGCTAATTGAAACACATATTCTATTGTTATGCTATACTATGTAAAAAAATGAAATGCAAGATGGGATAAGATGAGGGATTCAAGGAAGTCTGCTAGGGCTGAATTAGTTTAACATTGGCTTTATTTTGTTTTTAAACTTTGTGCAAAATGAAATTTCATAATCTTGTTAAAACATGTGGTCTGAGTACTGTATTTTTCTGTGTTGTCCAAGAAAGGTAGAAAACCTATAGCATGAATAGTATATGTTTTTTACTTAAAAATCTCATGAATGTATTAATTGTATTACTTTTAAGAGTGATGTTTCCTATTTTGAGTTAATAAAATACATTAAATGGTGCTGAGTAAAAGAAAAAAAACTATACATTTATCATATATTAGTTATAGTACATTAAAATTGCTATTTTTAAAATGGAAAATAGTATTTACCCTTTTTTTTTTAAGTGACAGGAGGGAAGATGGTGAGACAACTCTCACATGAACCCTGACCAAGATCCACTTGGCAACCCATGTCTGGGGCCAAAGCTTGAATCAACTGAGCTATTTTTAGCACCTGAAGTAGATGCTCTGACCAACCAAGCTATCCTCAATGCTGAGGACTGATACTCAGCCACTGGCTGTGAGAGGAGAAGAGGGAGGTGGGGGGAGAGAAAAGGGAAGAGAAACAGATGGTCTCTTCTCTTCTGTGTCTTGACCAAGAATCAAAGCCAGGAAGTTCATGTACCTGGCCAATGCTCTATCCTCTGAGTCAGCCAGCTAGGGCTTATTTATCTTCTTTAAAATAAATTCAGTTGCAATCATGTGTAGTACTTTTATAATTCACTAGTTAACTATTTAAAACCAAAGCCCTTCACATTATAAGGAAAACATTACTGTCTTCATTTTTATTCAAATACATTATAAGCACTCATATGTATGTCATATATAATAAATATATGTGTGTGTCTATATGTATTTATGTGTATGTGTATTGTGTGCATGTATTAGTGTTGGCTAAATAATGGCAAGATTACATTTAAAATGAGAAAAGGTAACCTATGACCTATGACATATGACAGACCCAAGATTTAAACTTAAGATCAAAACTTATTTACATAGAGCTCTGGCCAAGTAGCTCACTTGGTTAGAGAATTATCCCAATACATCAGGTTTGCAGGTTCAGTTCTTGGTCAGGACACACATAAGAGTGAATCAATGAATGTTTAAATAAGTAGAAAATTAAGTCCATCTCTCTCTCTTCCTGTCTTTCCTTCCTCTTTCCCCTCCCTTTTTCCCTTACCCTCCCCACCTCTCCCCCACTCTCCCCGTAACTCTAAAATCTAATCTACATTGTCTGATAAACACTATACTGACTAATATTTTGCTATCGTAAAAAGATGACAGTTCATGCTGGCCTTTAGAATCTGAATATCTCTTGAAAGACAGGGAAAACTGAGAGGACAGATATGTTCATTCTTGGTGACAATTTTGCTATACTTTTTAAACTCAGTATGAGTTTCTTCCATGTTTCTTTTCCTCTAGTAATATCTTTATTTCAAGAATGAATGATAGGAATAAAAATAATAACAAGTTAAGACAGTCTTTTTTGCTAAGGAGACTTTAGCCAGCCTTATCCCAGGATATTGGGTTGTTTTGTTTTTGAGAAGGATATGCTAAACCAAATGTGAAAATGTGAACTGATTTGTTGATTAATGAAAGGATAAGTGTCAGTTCATGGATCTCATTGGAACGTGAAGTAAACCAAGAAAAGTCACTTTAAGAAATTCCAGAGTTGCCTGACCAGGCGGTGGCACAGTGGATAGAGCGTCGGACTGGGATGTGGAGGACCGAGGTTCGAGACACTGAGGTCGCTTGAGATTGGGCTCATCTGGTTTGAGCAAAAGCTCACCAGCTTGAGCCCAAGGTCACTGGCTTGAGCAAGGGGTTACTCGGCCTGCTGAAAGCCCACGGTTAAGGCACATATGAGAAAGCAATCAATGAACAACTAAGGTGTCGCAACAAAAAACTGATGATTGATGGTTCTCATCTCTCTCTGTTCCTGGCTGTCTGTCCCTATCTATTTCTCTCTCTGACTCTTTCTCTGTCTCTGGAAAAAAGAAAAAGAAATTAGAGTTGTGAAACAACTGATTTCTTTTTCCTTCAAATTGCAGTATTGTTAGTTTTTTCTTTTTATATCTTTTATCATTATTGTTGAGCAAATGAGTTTGTAAAATTTGTGTTTTTTGAGTTTGCTCACTTTTACTGTTAAAAATGGCACTGGGCGGCCACGTGTGTGCTAGCCCTCAGAGCAGGGCAGTTGATTGTAAATTTTGGATTATCTTCCTGCTTTGGAAGGGCCATTGTTATGCTAATGTTTGCTGGAGGCGTGGTTTCATGCCAAAATGTTTTAAAAACAAAAAGAGAAAAAGAAGGAAGAGGAAGCCATGTTTTCCAGAATAAGGAAGGAGGAGAGAAGCCAAGATGGCAGGGTGTTGTAGGAGAAGCTGGTTTGTGCAGAGAGGAGAAGGGAGAAGGTGTGCAAAGGGGGAACCAGAGGTGACTGTGACTAAGACTGGTGGAGACCTTTGATTCTAGGAAAAACTGGGGAAGATATCCTGGTTGTGGAACTGGAAAATGTGTTAGGATTTTGGAGCCCTGTGTGTTTGCTCGTTGGCCAGTAGGAGAGTAGAATAAAGAAATGGGCCCACCATTTTTTGGCTCCACTGTCTCTTGACTGTCTGCCTGAATCCAATGAGAACCTGCATGTATATGGCCATGATGGCAGCAGCCCCTGGCCTTTACAATTATAATTTACAGAAAAGGGATAGAGGATATAGCTGAATATCTCATTTAAGAAGGCTGGTGTTCAATGTCCATTATATCAAACTTTTAAAACTAATATGTGACATCACAACCTGTATAATGTTTTAATATTATCCATAGTTGGTCACTTTGCCAAGGTCTTATTTTAGTTTTGATATGAATCTTACTTGTTAACGTTCTTTTCTTCATTTGAAAAGCAAATTTTAATGGCCAGCATCCAAAGTACAATTTTTAAAAACATAATTAGAATAAAATATTATTTCAATAATTAATCTCTATTTCAAAATCATCAGCAACATGAAGTGTATTTAAGTGTATTTACTACTCTGAAGTTAATAGTCTCAGAATTTTGAATGAAAAAAAATTCAATTGGCTTTTAAATCTCTTTATATATTACATATTGAAAGTAAGTATAAGAACAAGATATATGGTATATAAAGTAGACAGAAACATGCACCCATTCTTTTTTTTTTTTTTTTTTTTTTGTATTTTTCTGAAGCTGGAAACAAGGAGAGACAGTCAGACAAACTCCCGCATGTGCCCCACCGGGATCCACCTGGCACGCCCACAAGGGGCGAAGCTCTGCCCACCAGGGGGCGATGCTCTGCCCCTCCAGGGCATCGCTCTGCAGCAACCAGAGCCACTCTAGCGCCTGGGGCAGAGGCCATGGAGCCATCCCCAGCGCCCGGGCCATCTTTGCTCCAATGGAGCCTCGGTTGTGGGAGGGGAAGAGAGAGACAGAGAGGAAGGAGGGGGGGGGGGGTGGAGAAGCAAATGGGCGCTTCTCCTATGTGCCCTGGCTGGGAATCAAACCCGGGTCCCCTGCACACCAGGCCGATGCTCTACCGCTGAGCCAACCGGCCAGGGCCCACACATCATTTTGATTTTAATATTTATAGCACTTAATATAAAACTAAAAAGGATTAATATCAGAAGTAGGCTATTAATCTATAAACATATTAAAGCATCTAATATATACTCATTCCTTTTTTTTTTTTTTTACTCATTCTTTTTTTGTAGAATGTGGTGAAGGTATTTGTACAGGGATAAAATATTTATATTTATATATGCACTATACCTTTTTGCAGTACCTTCAGTATAAAATATTCATCATGTGTGTTGTTGAAGCATATATTAAATAAAATGCAGCTTTGATCTTTTCCAAGTAGTATATAAACCTCACTCATTATTTAATTCAATTCTCCAAATGCATTTTCCCCGAGTTCATTTTTTTTAGTAAATTTTAAAATAAAAATAGTCTTTTAGAATTACAGTGTTAAACTCTTATAACCATACAATAGGATTTTGAATTACAGAATCTTTAAGGACAATAGAGAAATTGAAAGAAAAAGGAAATGAAAAAAAGATAATATCTGTTGTTTATGTTTATCAGTGTATGCATTGGCATTTACTTTTAGAGATTACAGGATTGGAAGTGATGGTCGTGTAAAATGAACTACTTAGCTTATCTTTGGGTATAAAATCTTTCTTTGTCTCCTGTGAAATTTAGTGATTGCTTTTCAAGCACTTCTTCATGTCCAACACAATCTGTGTCTTCAATAAAGAGAAATAGGTTAGCTGTGAAAGTAACTTTCACTCATATGTCAGAATTGTGCAAATATTTAGAGAAAAAGAAATGAGACCAAAGGTTCAGTACTGACATTCAGTTGTAAAGAGTATAAAATATTCATGGAAGAGTATGGGTCTTCAAATGGATCACTTCTGTGAAAAAAAAAATCCAAGATCTATAGAAAAGAAGTATCTTTTGTGTCTTGCATGTTTTCTGTAGAGTAGAACAAATCCTAGAGTAACATGTTTTTGAAATAATATATTCAGACTAATTGATCATCTCTCCTGATTTTATATTTATGTTAATTACCCAAATACTGAGGAGCCCTGAGGAGCCACTGAGCCACTTCACCCGCAGGTGTTGTAAAGGACCCAAAGCTACAGAATTAATATTAATATTTTGAGAGGCTTGAGGAACATTTTGTTTTTTTGGGTTAAGGTGTGCAGAGAAATTGTGAGAATAGTCTCTGTACCGTGTGATTGCCATAACCAGGATGGCCCTTTGCATTGTATTGTAAATGCAAGGAGAGGAAAACATGGATTCCCTGACATTCCACCACATCTGTGGGGAAAGGGGTGAATGGCTAGCCAGGTGCAGGAAGAGAAAAGCCAAAATAAACCTTTTCTTATAGCAATGAACCATTTGTGGGCATTTGTCCCCATGGAAACTACCTCTCTCATGTGAATGCATGGAGTTAATGTGTGTGACTCTGGACAAAGAGATGGCGAATAAACATTAGAAAATATAGAAATGCCTTTTAATATGTAAAGAGACATCTTTCTACTATTGTGTTGACTTGTAAATTTTGTTTTCTCCAAAATGATGTATGGCTTGCAAATTGAACACGGTCCTATCATATTAAAGGGCATATGACTATGATCAATAGTGATAAAGGGCGCCTAATTGCAATATTTGCTTCTGTACTTCCCGCTTGCAAAACTATAAAAACTAGGTAGAACAAAGGGCTGGCGCGCTCTCCCTCAGATTTCTGTTGGAGTTGCCACCGCTTGGCCAAGCTAGACAATAAAGCTTTGGTGTGTAAATGATGGATTTTGTTCGTGTCTTCAATGTTTCAAGTCCCTCTGGATTAGGCTTAACAATACTAATTACAATTTGATTTCTTTTTTTTCTTTTTCAAGGTTTCTTTTTTTTTTTTTGCTGTAATTTTTAAATTGAGGTATAGTTACCTTATTCCATTATATTAGTTTCAGATGTACAACATAATGATTTGATATTTGTATATATTGAATTATCACAATAGGTCTAGGTAACATATGTCATCATGCATAGTTACATCTTTTTTGTGTGTAATGATTTATTTTATGAACTTGAGCTACAGATTCAGTGCAATCTCAATGAAAATTACAGCAAGCTCTTTTATATATATTGCCAACTCATTCTGATATTTATGTAGAAAGGAAAGATTCCTAGAATAGGCTTCACAATACTCTGATGAAGAAGAACAAAGGTGGAAGCTTTACTTAACTAGATTTCAAGTCTTACTATAAATCTACAGTAATTAAGGCATTCTGATATTGGCAAAATAATAGACATGATAATAGAACAAAATAAAGGACTAAAAAAAGCCCATGCACATATAGTCAACTGAAGTTTGACAAAGAAGCAAAGGTTATTCAAAAAAGACAGACTAGTGTTTTCAACAAATGGTGCTAGAAAAATTGAACAATATACCAAAAAGTGAACCTAGAAAATGAGCTTAAATCTTTCACAAAAATTAACTCAAAACTTATAATAGACCTAAACGAAAAATTCAAAACTAAAAATCTAGAAGTAATCACAGGGGAATCTCTAAATAACATTTGGCTTAATGATGAGGTTCCAAAAACAATACTGCATATGTAAGGTCAGTGGATAGAGGGATAGTGACGTAGGGACTCAGACCCGCCCACTTTGGCTAGGACCGCCCACAATCAAGCCTGCCAAAGGAAGCTTCCCAGGAACCATTTGGAAAGAAACGATCATCTGCCAGCCAGTGAAATTTCACCACGTCATAGTAGCTCCACTTCCCTAGAAGGGACCCTTTAAATATCTCCCACGCGGTTTAATCCGTGCAACTTCCCTAGCCTCCATGTTTCTTTCCTCGGGGCCAGGGAACCTTGCCGGGTGGGGAGTACATTTACTGTACTCAATAAAGCCATTTATTATTCCACACTTTGCGGCTCCGGCCCGTTCCTTCCTTCTCGGCAGGGAAAAATACCATACAGTATACACTTAAAGTGCAAGTCATAAAGTAAAAAATTGAATATAACTCTAATTATATGACTTCCCTGAAAAGACAAAACAATAGGGATGATAAACAGATTCGCTGTTGCCAGGCATTTGAAAAAGGAGGATTGTTTGATTAGATGAAACGGGGAATTTTTCAGGGTAGTTAAACTATTTTGTAGGATACTATAATAGCAACTATATTACACTGCATTTGTGAAACCCATTTAATTTTAGAGCACAATGGGCAAACTTTGTTGTGTGCAAATGCAATGATAAATCATTTAGGAAGTTTTGTTTTCTTCTAAGTGAGAGGAAGAGAGATAGAAAGATAGACTCCCACATGTGCCCCCACCAGAATCCTCCCAGCAGCCCGTCTGGGGTCATGCTCTTCCCATCTAGGGCCATGCTCACAACCAAGCTATTTTTAGCACCTGAGATGGAGGCTCCAGGGAGTCATCCTCAGCCCCAGCAGATGTGCTTGAACAAATCAAGCCATGGCTGTGGGAGAGGGGTGGGGGTGGAGAGAGAGAGACAGAGAGAGAGAGAAGGGGGTGGAGTGGAGAAGTAGATTGTTGTTTCTCTTATGTACTCTGACCAGGAATTCAACCCAGGACATCCACAGACAAGGCGACACTCTTCCCTGAACAATCCAGTCAGGGTCCATTTAAAAATTTTTGATCCAAAGATGGAACTCAGACTGTGTCAAGACAATGTAACTACATTACAAATGTATGAAACAATTTGACGTAAGCACTAGGGAGAAAAGGTACTGACTTAAGTAATTTGGGAATGAGTGGAGTCCATTAGCCTAAAGAAAAAAGGAACTGACAGGAGAAATGTATTATAGCTGATAAAGTTGTTTTCTCATAGAGAAATTAGTTAAACATTCTGATAACACAAAACAAATATACTGGAATTGAGTAATTAAGTAAATGAATGGCAGATTCTTGGAGCCAGGTTTCTAACTGTTTTGAGTAGATTTTAAAGATAAACAGGAGGAGAAGATTAAAATGATCATGAGGTCATAAAATATTATTATACTATTAATACCTTATAATTTTGAGACTCTTAAGGTCGTGATTAGAAGGAAGGAAAAATAGATTTAAACACTTCCTATATTTATTATTCCTCACAGTTTTTAAGAATTCAGGAGTAGGTGAATTGAGTGATTATGTGTCAGGGTCTCTCATGACTTTGTAGTTAAAATGTTACCTGGAGCTGGAGGTGTTTGAAGGTTTAACTAGGGGTGGAAGTTCTACTTCTAAGATGACTCATTCAAAATGCCTGGCAAGTTAGTTCTAGCTTTTCACAGGAAACTTCTGTTCCTTAAAATGTGATGCTTTTTTATATACTGTAATGTCTGAGTGTCCTCATGACATAGCAGTTGATCTTCCTTAGAGAAAGTGATCAAGAAAGCAAGGCATAATCTATAATGACTTTTATAACCTACCCTCATAAGACCCGGTCATTTTTGCAGTATCTTACTGGTTACACAGGTCACCAGATTCAGCAATGGAGAGTAGTACACAGGACAAAGTAAGAATTCAAGAGGACCATCTTTGAGGCTGCCTAACCACTGTCATTTGGGTCAAAATTCAAATTCAAATAGTCTGATTTCAGAATTTATATAATCTTGCTCTGCAAGTCATCAGCTATGTGATTTTGGTTAAATTACTTCATCTCTCTGAGTTTTAATTTCTCATTCATAAATTGGAGATAGTAAGAGTAGCCCCCTCATAGCTATTTGAAGACCTCAAGATCAGGAAATCTTAAGTAAAGTTGCTACTGAAAAATTTTGGTGAGCATCTGAAGAATTTATGCTAATATTTCCCTCTTCATTCTTCACTAGTACCTTGAATTTAATGAGAGAACTTTAATAAGTGAAATAAACATAGGATGATAACATAAGGACATTAGGGTCATGTCTCAACTACCTGGGAATTTCAAAGACCTGGAAACCCTGAATAAAGAGCAATAAAAAAGGAACATAGATTCTATGATTTACTAATAACTGGGATGTGGAGATTCAGCCACTTTGTACATTTAGCCTACCATGTATTGCAACTATTGTTTTCAGTATAAATTCTAAATCCAGGAGTTACATGTGAGACTCTCTAAAAGCAGCATAATATAAAATTCCTAGACTTTTCTCCTATGATTCAGAAAGATTATTTGGGCTTTTACTTGTTTTGTAATGGCTTAATAAAGACAGCTATATTCAAATTGAACTATTATAATAATGTAGATGATACCAATCTTATTTCAAATTTTAGTAAGAAAGAACTCGAGAAGTAAATGCACTTGTCAAAGTCCACAGAGGAGCTCCAAGGATCACTAGTGTCCAAAAAATTTTAGTGTAACAGGTTGATATGATGCTTTCCCATTGAAAATATGAATTTTAATGTATAATTTCTACAAGATAAATTTATGTATATATTAAATGAACAGAGGCCAAAGATTTAATGAAATTTATTAATTCTCATTAATTAATGAGAGAACTTTAAAGATATTTCAATATTCAAAAAGAATTTAAGAAACCAGGTAGGTAGGGTTTATAAACAATGTTAGAACATAATTGCTGGTTGGATACAAAACTGGTTAATATCCCAAAAGAACATAAATGACACCATTAGAGTTATTTGTTCCAATGACAGAAATTATTTACTTCTTTACTATACAAAAAATCTAAAATTTAACCTTTGACCCTTAATACTATAAATCAGACTGCAATACAAAGTCAATTACAGAACCTCACTAAAAAATGTCCAGGAATTTATTTTATTCATTCCACATTATGAATAATTTTTGTGACAGTATTTCTAGAAAGTTTATTGCCTAAAGATAGACATATCTATCTAATTTTTTCTTAAAGGATTTTAAGAATTACATGAAGCAGGACATTATAAGTGAAATGGTTTTAAACTAAAAATACAGATAACAGACTTTTTTTTTCTTTAAAAAATTTTTTAATGTTTATTTTATTGACTAGAGAGAGGAAGGTAGAGAGTGAGAGAGAGACAGTAACAAGAATATAGGTCTTTTCCTCTGTGTGCCCTGACCCAGGATCGAACTGGCAACCTCTTCACTGTAGGACAATGATCTAACCAACCGAGCTATCCAGCCAGGGTCATTGTTTTTCTTTTTTTTTTAAATTATATTTTATTTATTTATTTTAGAGACAGAGGTGAGAGAGAGAGAGAGAGAGAGTAAGAGCGAAGGGGGGAGGAGAGAAGCAGGAAGCCTCAACTCCCACATGTGCCCTGACCAGGAAAGCTCGGGGCCTCGAACCAGCGACCTCAGCATCCCAGGTCAACACTCTATCCACTGCGCCACCACAGGTCAGGCATTGTTTTTCAATATAAATATTTTTCTTGTGAAATAAAACTCTCTTTTATTTATTTTGATAATATCTGTTTATACCCTGTAATAAAATTATCACTAAAATCCTAAGCAGTGAAGCTTATAGAGAGAACTCCTCTACTCTGCAGAGTCATACCCATGATGCTGAAGCCTTTATCAAGTGGCACTGTATTTCCTTTACTATGAAATTAAAGTGTGTCATATCTTTCCCCAACTGTCTTGACATATTTCCATTTTGCACAGCGTAGATTTTGTGGATTGTCCTTTGCAGTTAAGGAATGGTCATATTTACATATTTTATAGCTTTTATTCAAGTAACCTATTGAATATCATATGCTGGCAATGTGTGCTACAGTATACATTGAGAAAATCCATAGCTTTTTTGACAACTATGTTAGTGCTGTGTATGAAAAATAACTGTATCTAACTGAAGTACTCTCCTTAAGACTCTGGGCTGATCTTATATTTGCCTATTTGGTAAATAAAAAAGACTAGGGACCATCCTAGCCAATTGGCTCAGTAGATAGAATGTGCATCAGGTATGTGAACATCCTAGGTTCAATTCCCAGTCAGGGAACACAAGAGAAGTTACCATCTGCTTCTCTTCTTTTTCCTCTCCTCCTTCTCTCCCTCTTCCTCTCCTTCAGCCAGTGGCTCAATTGGATAGCTGGGTTGGTCCAGCATCAGCCTCAGGTGCTAAAAATAACTCAGTTGATTGAACATCAACCCAGATGGGGGTTGCCAGGCAGATTTTGGTCAGGGCTGATGCAGAAGTCTGTCTTACTATCTCCCCTCCTCTCACTTAAAAAAAAATGTCAGAGACCAAAGACAATGTCAACTCTTTTTTTTTTTTTTTTTTTTTTTTTTTTTTTTTTATAATTTTATTTTTTTAATGGGGTGACATCAATAAATCAGGATACATATATTCAAAGATAACAAGTCCAGGTTATCTTGTCGTTCAATTATGTTGCATACCCACCACCCAAAGTCAGATTGTCCTCTGTCACCTTCTATCTTGTTTTCTTTGTGCCCCTCCCACCCCCTATCCCTCTCCCATTCCCCCCTCCCCCCCGTAACCACCACACTCTTATCAATGTCTCTTAGTTTCACTATTATGTCCCACCTACGTATGGAATAATACAGTTCCTGTTTTTTTCTGATTTACTTATTTCGCTTCGTATCATGTTATCAAGATCCCACCATTTTGCTGTAAATGTTCCGATGTCATCATTTCTTATGGCTGAGTAGTATTCCATAGTGTATATGTGCCACATCTTCTTTATCCAGTCATCTATTGATGGGCTTTTTGGTTGTTTCCATGTCCTGGCCACTGTGAACAATGCTGCAATAAACATGGGGCTGCATGTGTCTTTACGTATCAATGTTTCTGAGTTTTGGGGATATATACCCAGTAGAGGGATTGCTGGGTCATAAGGTAGTTCTATTTTCAGTTTTTTGAGGAACCACCATACTTTCTTCCATAATGGTTGTACTACTTTACATTCCCACCAACAGTGTATGAGGGTTCCTTTTTCTCCACAGCCTCTCCAACATTTGCTATTACCTGACTTGCTAATAACAGCTAATCGAACAGGTGTGAGGTGGTATCTCATTGCTGTTTTGATTTGCATTTCTCTAATAGCTAAAGAAGATGAGCATCTTTTCATATATCTGTTGGCCATTTGTATTTCTTCCTGTGAGAAGTGTCTATTCATATCCTCTTCCCATTTTTTTATTGGATTGTTTGTTTGTTTGTTGTTGAGTTTTATGAGTTCTTTGTATATTTTGGATATTAGGCCCTTATCTGAGCTGTTGTTTGAAAATATCATTTCCCATTTAGTTGGCTTTCTGTTTATTTTGTTATCAGTTTCCCTTGCTGAGCAAAAACTTCTTAGTCTGATGTAGTCCCATTCATTAATTTTTGCCTTCACTTCTCTTGCCGACAATGTCAACTCTTGATCAAACAGACAAAGAATAAAAAAATTACAAGTAATAGTCTAACTCTTTGGAGAAGACTTTCTTAAGTCTATTTGAAAGACACATTGTCAGCTCTCTGCAAATGTTAAATCCAGGTCTGATGTTTCCTGACACATGAAAGGTAATTGTTAGAAAATTTTTAAAATTTTTAAGAAGGTGAAGTTTTATTTGGAAACTTGACATATCCTCTTTGCAAATCTCCCTTCACTTTTATATCTTTACTCGTTGTTAATCTTCAAGATGCCAGACATAAAAAAACTATAAGATGGAAGCCTGTAAGGATCAGGAAGGTTATAAATTGTGTGCATGTTTTGTATGAATGATGGGCTTTGAGAGAAACTTGGCTGTGCATGCATGCATGGGTGTTATAAGACAGAAAAACTTTTGTCAAGTGCTTCTGATTATGGTCATGTTTCTAGGTAAGCTAACTGTTGCCAGAAATTTCAATTATTCAAGAAAAATTAGAAATCTAAATTCTAAGTGAAATACACTCATTTTTAAAATTGGCCAAATTTTTATAAAGTATAAATAAAGATCAAAGAAAACATGTCTGACCAGATATAGACACGACTATATTGATCTTGTATCTTGAAACTGCTACTTATGGCTGTGGCATGTCCAAACTTAGAATAACATTTATTTTTAGCTATTCCAAATAGTTGTAAAATTTATTTAATATTCAGGTACCAGGATTTGCAAATAAACAAATATTAATATGTCATGACAGTACAAAATTTAAATGATTAAAATAAACTCATCTATACCAAAGTAAATTATGCAATAATTTGTAATGAAGTTTAAAAAGTAAAATTATTTTAAAATATATTATTCATTTATCTTTAGTTCATTTTCTAAAAATCCCATTCAGTGAAGAGGTGGGTTAAGATATTTGATGATTATGTCCATTTTATAATGTGTCCAAATGTTTTGACTGAAATGTCCCCATAAATTTAGATAAAAATCAAATGGCCTGGAATCTCCATTAGCAAAGCACTGCCCCTCATTGAATTCACCAAGGTCACAGTGACTACTTAAAGTAGATAAATCATAAAAGAAAGCTAACGAGACCAAATTTCCCAGGATGCTCTTCCAGAAAATTTGTTTAAGCAAAAGGGCACAATCTGCTGTTTTGGCTTGTCCTAGATTTCAATCACATCCCTTGCTGACTATATGTCCTTCTCATCACCATTTGCTGTTCCAAGAGTCACAACACCCTGTGATATTTAGTAAATGTAGTTTCTCTTGACCAGAATTCTCGGCCAACTCAATTAACCTCTGAAGTCTTAGCATCTTTATTTATTTTTTTAAGTGTCCTAATGTTATAATGTCTAGCTTCCATTGCTGAAAAATCATTAAACATATATAATAGGAAGTAGATAATCCTTCTGGTAGAAACCTGCCAACTCTATGGAAATAATATTATATAGTCACAATAGAAATGTAGTGTTGGCTAGTCTAGAAATACACTGATATTAAACCGATAGAACTGGTAACCAGTGCACTTTGGAATGATGATCTAACTAAATGAGCTATCTGGCCAAGGCGAGTTTTATTTTTGTATTATTATTTATTAATTATTGTAGTATATTCCATACGAACAACTGTAAACTTACCTAACTCTCTTTAGTAAGATATTTTAAAGTTATGAAAGTCAAAAGACTAAAATGAGTTTGGAACCTGGTATTTTTTCTGGAGACAGAAGCAGAGAATTTCTTTCCTTGCATGTCTAACTTTTAGAGGCATCCTGCATTGATTATGTTGTTAGACCTTTCTCCGTCCATCAAAGCCAGCATGCTAGGACTCTCTTCTCTCTGATCTCCTGCCTTTCTCTCATAAGGACCATTGTGGTTATATCTGTGCACCAGATACAATAACACAGGATAATCTCCTAATACCAAAATCCTTGCCTTAATCTTACCTACAGAGTTCCTTCTATTATGTAAGGTGCTATAAAAAAAAGTTTTGAGATTAAAATATTGAAGCCCTGGCCAGTTGGCTCAGCGGTAGAGCATCACCCCAGTATGTGGAACTACGGGTTCAATTCCGGGTCAGGGCACACAGGAGAAGCGCCCATCTGCTTCTCCACCCATCCCCCTCTCCTTCTTCTCTATCTCTCTCTTCCCCTCAGGCAGCCAAGGCTCCATTGGAGCAAAGTAGGTCCAGGCGCTGGAGATGGCTCCTTGGCCTCCACCTCAGCCACTAGAATGACTTGGGCTGCAATGGAGCAATGCCCCAGATGGGCACAGCTTCAGGTAGGCATGCCGGGTAGATCCCAGTCGGGCACAAGCAGGAGTCTGTCTGACTGCCTCCCTGCTTCTCACTTGGGACAAATCTGTGCCCCCCAAAATTGACAGTTTGGAGGCCATTATTCAGTGCACAACATAACCTCATTTTTGACATTTGCTGTCTTTACTTGTCATTATAAGTAACACTGTATTTGACAACTGGATCCATATACTCTTGTTGTTCAGATAACTTTAAAAAATGTTTCTTTTGCTTTCAGAATAAATGTTAAAAACTGACACTATTCAGTTAAAATTATGAAAAATTATGATTCTTAAATTAATGTTTCCAAATTATATTTTAACTTCACCAATTTATATTCCTCCCAGCAGTGTGTGAGAGTGAGTTTCAAAAATAACACGTGCAGAGTAAGTTGATTAAAAGTTCATGTTAATTCTTAAATAGGTTAAGATATGTTTTGTTGGTGAATTCATTACTCTCTACAGCCATTTCCCCCCTCCTTTTCCATAGTCTGTGGTCACTCTGACATGTACTATCCAGAACTAATTGTGATTCACGGCATATTTTATTTTTTATTCCTGTATACCAGTGATTTTCAATGGATGTGCGGCAAGAATTTAAAAACTAACCATCCACTACCTGACTATTTAGTCAGGGACTCTGACCTCTTTTCCCTTAAATTGTCAAATAAAAAAATAATAATAAATGACAACAGCCAACATGACAGTAACTGTCTAGTGGGAATGAATAAAAATTATACCTATTTTTTTATCAGATTGGCAAAAAATATATTTTTGATGTGCCACAGAATTTTAGTAATTAGTCTATGTGTGCCATGAGAAGATAAAGGTTGAAAATTTTGCTCTATACGATTACAGGGCTGTCTCTACTGCCTGAATTTCTCTCTTACTCTGATGTGCCTAACAAACCACTACTTATCCTGCAGATCTGTGTGCTGATAAATACCAAAATTGGTACTATTTAGAAGGCATCTTTTAATTTACAAAAATCATTTGCATCCTAATACCACATACTTTATTCTAAATACTAAAATTCATACATCTGCTCATTTTTAGATGATGATCTAGATCAATTAACATTTGAATTTAGGAGAAAAATTTCAAGGGAATGTAATAAATATCATATATTACTTTAAGCCTTGTCTTTACTCCATGGTAATAAAACCCTTTTCATTAATTAATGAAATAGTTATTTTTACTGATTAAATTTTTATTTTGAAATAGTTATATATCCACAGCAAGGTGTAACAGTAGTACAGAGATGTCTTGCATACCCTTTATTTTTATTTTTATTTGGTAATATTGTACATAAATGTAGTATATTATCAAAATCAAGAAATTGACATTGGTACCCTGTTGGAAAAGCTGGATTGTATGCACTGTGGTTTCTGGGTTTGTACGTACATTTACAAAACCAGAGTTGTATGCACACTTCTAAATTTGTTTATTTTCAGTGAGATTCCTATAGTTCAAAAAAAAAGTCGTTTTTGCTACTCATAGAAACACTTTCTTTTAAATTTATTTTTATTTTTTTACAATAGTACCTGAAAACTTTTTTTTTTTTTTGTATTTTTCTGAAGCTGGAAACGGGGAGAGACAGTCAGACAGACTCCCGCATGCGCCCGACCAGGATCCACCCGGCACGCCCACCAGGGGCGACGCTCTGCCCGCCAGGGGGCGATGCTCTGCCCCTCCAGGGCGTCGCTCTGCCCCGACCAGAGCCACTCTAGCACCTGGGGCAGAGGCCAAGGAGCCATCCCCAGCGCCTGGGCCATCTTTGCTCCAATGGAGCCTTGGCTGCGGAAGGGGAAGGGGAAGAGAGAGATAGAGAGGAAGGAGGGGGTGGGTGGAGAAGCAAACGGGCACTTCTCCTATGTGCCCTGGCCGGGAATCGAACCGGGGTCCCCCGCACGCCAAGCCGACGCTCTACCGCTGAGCCAATCGGCCAGGGCCCCTGAAAACTTTTTAAAAAAACAACATTATAAAAGGAAGTTTTGGATGATACATGTTGGTACATAATTATGTTAACTAGTGTCAGTTAATAAATTTAATAAAAAATTTATATATATATATAATATCAACTGCACTATAGGTACTGTAGTTTATGATCTGATTTGGTTTCTCACTATCCATTCCTCTTTACCACAAAGCTTAACAGAACAACTTGAAGTTCAAATATCTGTCACTATTTTCTGTGATATTCATTCCTTGCTTCTTTGATGTTAACCTCAAATCCAGACACACACACACACGCAATCACACACACATCTTTTTCTACAGTAAAATTGTTAGAAACAAACATGTTTATTATTCTATATAAGAGGCAATGATTCCAAATTTATTAATCACTACTTTTAGATTGGATGTGATTTTTTGTGACAAATCAGTTATTTGTAGTTGACTATTGTATGCTTAATGATACTCTGAAGTTTAGAACTTAAATAACAGTAACAAAATAAGGTTTACCTAGAAATAATATACAGTATAAATAAAAAATAAGATAGATAATACTCTTGTATCATATAAGTAAGCAAGTAGATTTTTAAGATTTAATAATGAACAACTTTCTACAAAATATAGGCAGACACACTCAATTTAGGATTATCCTAAATTCATATAAAATAATTTAGAAATTAGTACATATTAATGACAGAGATTAGGGAGTAGATTCATTAATGGTTCTTCTTTTTAATTCTCAGCTTGAGAGAGATTTCTGGGAGAACCAGAGATACGTATTAAAATGCCTGCTATGTGTTTAATAATATTCTAAAATATCTTCAGACAAGAATCATAAAACAAAATTTGTCTGCAAGGTGTATTGAGTTTATTCTGAGATAAAAATAAAGCCCCATGAAACAAATAGTGAAAAACATAATTTTGTATGAAGTAATAAAAAATTGTGTTATAACCAACAAAGAACAATCCCCTGCTTCAATCCCCACACTCACTTACTTGGTCTACTGTCATGAGACAAGACAAATGACAAAGCAGACCATTTAGTCAGTAGAATCTTAAGAGAATTTATTATCTACAAATAATCCCCAATTTTTGGATTTATGTAACATTTCCAACCAAATATCACTTAATAAGGGAAGGGACTTTTTATATATGTCATAAACTCCTAATTTACATAAAGCTGTTGAATCCTATTGCATTTCTCCACACTCTTAGCAGCAAATACTCGCCACCTCAGTCTAATTTAGCTTTTAACTATGGAGGATAGAGGTTGTATAAGGGGGAGGGCATGTCATTTTCTAGAACTAAATAACATATATAGGTCATAGGAATCTCACTGTTCAATGTAATTTACCTTTTTATTTATTATAGATTCAATTAGTGAAGACAGCCTTGTTAATAATCATTCTCAATTTTTCATGTGCTGTAACTTTGCTTTGCACAACTTGTCACTTAATAAATATTTTAAAGAATGAAAGAAATAAACCTACTTCATTTCTAGGTGAGTACTCTTCAAAATGATACTGTAATTATTTTCTAATTTTAGAATTTTTGGAAGCTTACAAATCATATCATTTACACATTTGATTGTGTTAATTAAAAGTTTAATAACTTATCAAGAGAAACATAATTAGATAAGTGAAAATTTTACAATTTAGTCTTGAAGAGGCTTTTTACTCTTTTTTTGAGAATAAATCTTGATTTCCTAAGGGAATATTTCTAAACCCCACTCACATTAGTTTCTTCTGGTTTAATATATTATAAATGTTCAGTCTGTGTAAGCTTTTAGCAGCCTAACATGTGGTACATACTTAGCTTTTTATAAGCTAAAAATCTTATGTCATTTTCACATGGAATAATGCTATATTTCTGTATAACATGTATTATGCTTTGCTTTAAAACCATACTCAAAGTTATTAAGGCATTCTCTGTCTCATACTGACATTTTGTTTGATTTGAGGCCTTTGTATTGTACACAATAAAGTGAACATGTTGAATATCCTTTTATCTGTAGAAGTCAGAATACTAAATATTGATGGTGAACCCTGACTCCACCAACCTACTATTATGGATAAAATAGCTTTACATAATCTAAGTAATTGCTCGTGATTTAAAGTGTTCATGTGTCAAGGTACGACTGTACTTTAGAACATTTTTTTCAACTAACAAGTATAAGGTTGACTGATTGCTCCTAATTTTGTTAAACAAAGTGGAGAAGAGAAAGCATGAGCTCCAGGATTCTAATTCCCAGCTCAAGAATCACATAAATAACCTAAAAACTTCCCTTCTACCCAGTGGTGGGATTCAAATAATCTAACAACCAGTACTCTGCCCTAATGACCAGTTTAAGTATAAAAATAAAATACACCAAAAAGTAGTTTATCATTTCATGAATTTAACATTTAAATATGAACAATAAAAGAGGTACACAAAACTAGACTATAAGAAAGAGTTTTAAAATATTAATGAAAAGACTGACCAGGTGGTGGCACAATGGATAGAGCAATGGACTGGGACACAGAGGACCCAGTTTTGAAACCCCGAGGTCACCAACTTGAGCTTGGGCTCATCAGGCTTGAGTGTGGGCTCATCAGCTTGAGTGCAGGGTCTCTGCCTTGAGTGTGGGATCATAGACATGACCCCATGGTCTCTGGCTTGAAGCCCAAGGTTGCTGGCTTGAGCACAAAGTCGCTGGCTTGAGCAAGGGGCCACTCACTCTGCTGTAGCTCCACCCCAGTCAAGGCACATGTGAGAAAGCAATCAAGGAGGTGCCTCAATGAGGAATTGATGCTTCTCATCTCTCTCCCTTCCTGTCTGTTTGTCCCTGTATGCCTGTCTCTCTCTTGTTAAAAAATAACTTCCTATAGTACAGTGAATTTAAACTGCTTTGCCTAAAGAAACTATAATAAACTCCACTCAGGCCACTGCCTTACAAAGCAGTACTGATTGTGCAAGCTATGAAAACCAAATTTGATTCAACATTTGTCAAGGCACATATGGGAGTTGATACTTAAACTTATTTCTTTACATTCTTTCTTTCTTTTGTGTGTGTGTGTGTATATATATATATATATATATATATATATATATATATATATATTTGTTATTTATAAAGTACATTTTCTTATTTAAAAGCATATAAAACAAAAAAATTCGTGTGGGTTTTGGGGGCTGGAACGGATTAATTGCATTCCCATTAATTTAAATGGGGAATTTGATTTGACACACGAGCAAAATGAGTCATGAGCTTGGCCATGAAATGAATTAAACTCATGTGCAAGGTACCACTGTATAAGATACAAGATCACCTAGGTCCTTGTTTCTTATTAAGTGTTTGAATGGTATTAGTATTCAATGGTAATATTTTGTGTGTATCTCTATTGCCAGACCATATAATGGACTTATCAATGATCTCTTAATTTGGAAATACAGTCATTAGTGTGTTAAATTTAATCAGGTTACTGAGCTAATTCCAGAACACCCAGAATTAATTTAGAAATTCATTGTTAAGTGTTTATTTCTCTACAACCACTCTCTCACTACAAAATCTACATTAATCAGGTTTCCCCAGAGAAACAAAACTGAGACATTCTGTCATAAAAAAGAAATTTATTATTTAAAATATTGGTTTATAATTATGATCTCTGATTGGTCCAATGTCCAAAGTCTGCAGGGTTGGCTAGTGGGATGGAGACTCAAGACAGCTGATGTTCCAGTTTGAGTCTGAAAGCCATTTATTATAGAAAGAATAAGCATATGTTGCAAATGAGGTCTAAAGGCAGTATGCTAGAAAAATCTTTCTTGCTCAGGGGTAGCTTGACTTTTTGATACTTTTAGATTTTCAACTGATTAGATGAGGCCCACATTATGGAAGACCATCAGCTTTACTTAAAGAGTATCAATTAAAATGTTAATCTCATCCAAAAATACCTTCATAGAAACACTCAGAATAATGTTCCACCAAATATGTGGGCACCTCATGGCCCAGATAAGTTGACACAAAAATCAAACTCACAAATACCTATAGCAGACAAGAATAACAAATAATGAATTTTCTCGGATTGAAACTTATACTGGGGGCCTACTTTAGGCTAACTCACATGACTAACCTGGCATAAAACTAAGAATAAACTGAATCATAAGATATGACTTTGCAAAGAAAAGTAAAACTTTCATTGATATATAAGCAGGAGCTTTCACTATTGCTTCTCTAAGGATAGATATAGATTAAATCTAACAAGAAAGATTTAGGTACTAAAATTTAGCTTTCATAATGTAAGCCCTTAAGTTGAAAGACATCTCTTGAAAATTTGAAGATAAAAGAACAAAACTAAAGCTCAGATAAAATACATTATACATGTTACTAAGAGCTACCAAAGAAATTTATCTATAGATGTGTACACTTTAATGAGCTTAGAATTTTATTGCTTGAAAACACCCTTGTATATGAGGAAGTAGAACAAAATTCAATATATTGATATATCTGTAGTAATCTATTATAATTTTCTCAAGGGTCAGAATCTTTAATAGTTCACCCCAAGCCTTCTGAACATGACACTCATTATATTAATAAAAATAATCCGATCAATATTGACAAATTAACTTTAAAAATGTGGCTGAATTTGCCACTTAACTCTGAAATATTTCTATTTTAGTTAGATTATCTAAGAGATAAGTTATTATTATTCACTTTAATTTCTATTAGAGATGATTTCTCTTTCTAGAAGTCAAATGTTAATTTTGCAAAACAAAATTCTTAGAAATCACAGATTAACACTTCATTTTACAAATAAAGAGTACTGAGTTTCAGAAGGTGTAATATTTTGCCTAGATAAAAACTCCCATGATCAAAATCGATTCCCAAGATGAGTGCATTTGAAACTAACCTACAATGTTTCTTTTTTCTTTAATTTTATTAGAAAACTAAACTTAACAGATGACATTGATAAATAAGAGTATATCGTTTTAGATAAACATTTCGATAGTGTTTGAACAGTTGATTATGTTGTATACCCATCACTCAAAGCCAGATCATTTTCCATCACCTTAATTTGTCCCTTTTTATACCCTTTCCTCCTTTCCCTCAATATCTCCCACTCCCACATTCTACTCTCCCTGATAACCACTTCCCTTTTATCTACGTCCATGAGTCTCAGTTTTATATTTGGCCCATATTCATCCTGGTTTTGAGTTCCAGAAGTTCTCTATAAATTTTGGTTATTAACCTTTTATCAGACGTATTGATGAATATGTAAGCTCATTGTGTGTGTGTTTTTTTTTTGTAATTATGTCTTTTGCTGTACAAAAGCTTTTTAGTTTGATATAGTCCCATTTGTTTATTTTGTCCTATATAGCACTTGCCCGTGGAGATATATTGGCAAAAACAATGTTACAAGAGATATTGAAGAGTTTACTGCCTATGTTTTTTTCCAAGATGTTTATGGTTTTGTATCTTACATTTAAGTCTTTTATCCATTTTGAGTTTATTTTTGTGAATGGTGTGAATTGGTTATCTAGTTTCATTTTTTTGCATGTACTTGTCCAATTTTCCCAACACTATTTATTAAAGAGACTGTTTTTACTCCACTGTGTGTTCTTACCTCCTTTTTCACATACCAGTTGACCATAAATGCATGGCTTTATTCTTGGGTTCTCTGTTCTGTTACATTGATCTGTATGCCTGTTCTTATGCCAGTACCATGCTATTTTGATGGTTTATAGTTTAACTTATAGTTTAACTTGGTATCAGGAAGTATGATACCTCCCACTTTATTCTTCATTTTCAAGATTGGTGAAGCTATTCATGTTCTTTTTTGTTTCCATATAAATTTTTGAAATGTTTGTTCTATATTTTTGAAGTATGCCATTGCTATTTTGATAAGAATTGCATTGAATTTATAGATTGCTTTGGGTAATATACATTTTAATGATATTTATTCTTTCTATCCATAAACATGATATATGTTTCCATGTGTTTATATCTTCCTCGATTTCTTTTATCAATGTTTTATAATTTTCTGAGTACAGGTCTTTTACCTCCTTCGTTAAATTTATTCCTATATACTTTTTTTGTTGTTATTGTTGCAATAGTGAAGGGGATGGCTTCCTTAATTTCTCTTTCAGACTGTTTATTGTTGGTTTATAAAAATGCCATTGGTTTCTGGATATTGATTTTATATCCTGCCACCTTGCCAAATTCTTTTATCAGGTCTAGTAGTATTTTGACTGAGATTTTAGGGTTTTTTATGTACAGTATCATGTCATCAGCAAATGATAGTTTTACTCCTTCTTCTTGTCTGATTGCTGTGGCTAGGACTTCCAGAATTATTTTGGGAAAGATTGGTGAAAAAGAGCAACCCTGCCTTGTTCCTGATCTTAAGGGGATTGCTTTTAATTTTTGCCCATTGAGTATGATGTTGGCTTTATTATATTGAGGTATGTTCCCTGTATTCCCACTTTGGTGAGGTTTTTTGTTTGTTTGTGTTTTTGCATTTTTCCGAAGCTGGAAACAGGAAGGCAGTCAGACCGGGATCCACCCAGCATGCCCACCATGCTCCCGACCGGGATCCACCCGGCATGCCCACCAGGGGGTGATGCTCTGCCCCTCTGGGGCATCACTCTGTAGCATCCAGAGCCATTCTAGCGCCTGAGGCAGAGGCCACAAAGCCATCCTCAGTGCCTGGGCCATCTCTGCTCCAATGGAGCCTTGGCTGCAGGAGGGGAAGAGAGAGACAGAGAGGAAGGAGAGGGAGAGGGATGGAGAAGCAGATGGGCGCTTTTCCTGTGTGCCCTGGCCAGGAATTGAACCCGAGACTCCTACACGCCAGGCTGACACTCTACCACTGAGCCAACCGGCCAGGGCTGGTGAGAGTTTTGATCACAAGTGGGTGCTAGATATTATCAAATATTTTTCTGCAACTATTGATATAATCATGTGGTTTTTTTGTTTTTTTGTTTGTTTGTTTGTTTGTATTTCCCGAAGTTGGAAACAGGGAGGCAGTCAGACAGACTCCTGCATGCGCCCGACCAGGATCCACCCGGCATGCCCACCAGGGGGTGATGCTCTGTCCATCTTGGGGCATTGCTCTGCCGCAATCAGAGCCATTCTAGTGCCTGAGGCAGAGGCCACAGAGCCATCCTCAGCGCCCAGGCAAACTTTGCTCCAATGGAGCCTTGGCTTCGGGAGGGGAAGAAAGAGACAGAGAGGAAGGAGAGGGGGAGGGGTGGAGAAGCAGATGGGCGCTACTCCTGTGTGCCCTGGCCGGGAATCGAACCTGGGACTTCTGCATGCCAGGCTGACACTCTACCACTGAGCCAACCGGCCAGGGCCAATCATGCGATTTTTATCCTTCCTTTTGTTTATGTGATGAATCACATTTACTGATATGCCAATATTGTACCAGCCTTGTCTTCCCAGAATAAATCCCACTTGATCATGAAGTATGATATTTTCATGTATTGCTGGACCCAGTTTGCTAATATTTTGTTGAGAATTTTAGCATCTAAATTCATCAGGGGTATTGGCCTATAGTTTTCTTTCTTTTTAGTGTCTTTACCTGGTTTTGGAATAAGGATAATGCTTGCCTCATAAAAGTAGCTTGGAAGTCTTCCCTTCTCTTGAATTTTTTTTAAATAGCTTGAGAAGGATATATATAATTTCTTCATTGAATGTTTGGTAACTTTGCCTTTGAAGCCATCCGGTCCAGGACTTTTGTTTGCTGGAAGTTTTTTTATAACTATTTCAACTTCATTTGTTGTAATTGCTCAGTTTAGGTTTTCTGATTCTTCCAGATTGAGTTTTAGAAGATTGTATGTTTCTAGGAACTTATCCATTTTATATAGTTGTCCAATTTTTTAGCATATACATTTCCATAGTATTTTCTTACAATCTTTTGTATTTCTGCAGTGTCAGTTGTTACTTCTCCACTTTCATTTCTAATTTTATTTATTTCAGTTCTCTCTCATTTTTTCTTGATGAGTCTCATTAAAGGTTTGTGAATCTAGTTTACCTTTTCAAAGAACCAACTCTTAGTTTCATTAATCTTCTGTGTTATTTTTTTAGCCTCTATGTCAATTTTTTCCATTCTGATCTTTATTATTTTCTTTCTTCTACTTCCTCTGGGCTTTATTTGTTGTTTTCTTTCTAGTTCTTTTAGATGCAGGGTTATGGTTTTTTTTTTTTTAAGGCTTTTTCTTATTAACATATGCCATAATGCTATGAACTTCCCTCTCAGGACTCCTTTTGCTGTGTCCATAAATTTTGAGTTGTTTTATGTTCATTTTTATTTGTTTTAAGGAAATTTTTTATTTCTTTCTTGATCTCTTTGTTAACCTGTTTGTTATTTAATGACATGCTATTTAGCCTCCAAGTATTTGAATGTTTTTCAGGGTTTTTTTTATTGTAGTTGATTTCTAGTTTCATGACATTGTGATTAGAGAAGATGCTTGATATGATTTCAATATTCTTAAATTTACTGAGACTTGTTTTGTGTCCTAATGTGGTGTCTATCCTAGAGAATATACCATGAGCACTTGAAAAGAATGTATATTCTTTTGCTTTGGAATGAAAGGTTCTGAAGATGTCAATTAAATTCAGTTGATCTAGTGTGTCATTTAAGGCCACTGTTTCTTTGTTAACTTTCTGTCTGTAGGATCTATCCATTGATGTTAGTGGGTATTAAAGACCCCTAATATAGTATTTCTGTTGATTTCACCTTTTATGTCCATCAAAATCTGCTTTATTTATTTAGGTGCTTCTATATTAGGTGCATAAAAATTTACAATGTTTATATTCTCCTGTTGGATTGCTCCTTTTATCATTATGTAGTGACCTTCTTTATCCCTTACTATATGCCCTTTGTTTTAAAGACTGTTTTGTAAGATATAAGTATTGTTACCCCAGCTTTTTTTTTAATCTCCATTTTATGAAACATTTTTTCCATTCTTTCACTTTCAGTCCATCTGTATCTTTTTTTCTAAGGTGGGTCTCTTGTAGAAAGCAGAGGTATGGGTCCTGTTTTCTTATCCATGCAACTACCTTATGTCTTTTTATTAGAGCATTTAATCCATTTACATTTAAGGTTATTATTGACATGTCCTTATTTATTGCCATTTTATTCTTTAAATCTACATTCCTCTTTTTCTCAATTTCTTTTTTTTCCTTTTCTCTTTTTTTACAACAAGCCCCTTAACATTTTTTGCAGAACTGGTGTGGTTGTAATGAGTTCCTTGAGTCTTTTTCTGTCTGGAAAAGTATTTATTTCTCCTTCAATTTTAATTGATAGACTTGCTGGATAAAGTAGTCTTGGTTGTAGGCTCTTGTTTTGCATAACATTATATATTTCTTGCCAATGTCTTCTGGTCTCAATTGTTTCTGTTGAGATGTTGGATGTCATCCTTATAGGGGCTTCTCTGTAGGTAATTGCTTTTCTCTTGCAGCTTTTAGTATTTTTTCTTTGTCTATTAATATTTGCATTTTAATTATGTGTCTTGGTGTAAGCCACCTTGGCTTACTCTTTAATGAAACTCTCTGTGCTTATTGTACTTGAGTGAATTTTTTCTTCATCAATTTAGGAAATTTTTCAGCTATAATTTCTTTTTTCTTCTTCTTTTTTTTTTTGTATTTTTCTGAAGTTGGAAACGGGGAGGCAGTCAGACAGACTCCCGCATACGCCTGACCTGGATCCGCCCAGCACACCCACCAGGGGGCATTGCTCTGTTGCAACCAGAGCCATTCTAGCACCTGAGGCAGAGGCCACAGAGCCATCCTCAACACCCAGGCCAACTTTGCTCCCATGGAGCCTTGGCTGCAGGAGGAAAGGAGAAGAGAGAGAGAGTGAGAGAGAGATAGAGATGTGAGAGGGAGTCTGAAGAGGCAGATGGGCACTTCTTCTGTGTGCTCTGATGGGGAATTGAACCTATGACATCCACACACCAGGCCAATGCTCTACCACTGAGCCAACCAGTCAGGGCCTTATACCCTGTAAGTTTTGAAACCACCCAGATGCCACTGTGCCAGGGCATCTACTAAATTGAGCAGCCAGGGTGCCATTAAGCTATACATTATTATAAATATTAAATATGTAATGTTATTATTCTCTTCTTTCCAGTATTTGGTGTTTCCGCAGGATTTATGAATGAAAATGTATGACTTCTTAATAGATTCAGGAACTTTACATCCAAGTTTTTTAATGTCTAAAGGAAATGTCTGAGGAAAACAGCATTTCTTTTATAATACAGAGGCATATAAGATATGTATTGATACAGGTATCTCATTACTTACTTGATAATTAACTTTTTTGGTTTATTTTTCATATTTTATTATTCTGACTTTGGGAAAATATGTACACACACAAGCCAATTCACAGCATAGAAAAATAAAGAAAAATACTGAGATAACTGTATTTAGAGAGAGAAAAAAATACTGGTAACCACATTTATTAGAAAAGAAAACTATAGATAATACTAAATTAAGTATATCAGTTCATAATTTTTGATAAAATAATAACCAATATATTCATGGGAAAGAAGACAAATGGAGAAGGGAGGTTTCATTATGTCTTAAAGCAGTGTATATTAAGCCATGTTATTTGAAAAGGGTATAGTATTAGACCTTGGATAGAACTTTCAGAAATATAATTAAATGCTTAAATTAGTTTAGTATTGACCAGTTGTAAACACTTGTTAAAATATGGAAAAAATCATAGATATGTCAATAAACAATGTTGTAACAACTAAATGGCTACCTGTAAAGTAAAATAAAGTTGTAATCAAACAGAAATCTTTATTCAGAATAAATTTACAAATAATTATAATGTTCAAATTAAAATATAAAAACAGAAGTAATTATGCAATTAAAGAGGAATATATATATACACAGAAACATGTTCTCTAATTTTCATCCTGCCTGATAGCTGTTGCTCTTTTTAAGATTAATTATTATACTGATGTCAAATATAGCTAAATTTGTTCTTAAATCCCCATTTAATTTTTAAGTAAAAGTTTGGAGCATCAGAATTATGTGTGTGTATTTGTGAGTGCATGTATAACACAATCTTGATTTTGCATTTCAACTTTGAGGGTGACTTGTCTATCACTGATAAATATATGTTTAGTTTTCAAATGTCTAAGACAAAGGTCAAATATTATGATTTTCACAAACTAATGAGACTGAAAACATTTGATGGCATGACTTTAGTGTTTATGAATTAATCCTAAATATATATTGTTACAAAAATAATATAATAAGAGATAAAAATAAATATTCAGTTGACTTTATTGTTAGCCCCATCTATTCCAAAGCTTTATCAATGCCTATAATCAAGGATCTTATATTCTAACACCGGGGATAAGTAAGTGTGAGCATGCATATGCGCGTGCACACACACACAAGCATGCACACAGAAATATATGGGTTGGGGAATAAGTTCGTAGCGTTTTTATATTTTCTTTTATTTTATAACGATTTGTTTGCTGTTTGGCAAAGGGTAAGTATTCATTCGATAAAACTCTTTCTGCTCTACAAAACTATGTTAATTGTATTTTTGAGTTATTTAATTTTTTATTAGTTTTGAGGCTTAGAAATGGTAAATACCCAGGAGGCAAAAATCAACATTTTCGACACCTGCTCTTCTTTGCTTTTCATCGAGGTCAAAAAGCTGCCGAAGCAGCCCGGGACATTTGCAACGTGTATGGAGAAGGTGTCATAGGCAAGTCTACAGCACGGAAATGGTTTGCAAAGTTCAAAAATGGCGACTTTGACGTCGATGACATGTGCTGCAGCGGAAGGCCTTCTGAATTCGATGAAGAACTGGGAAATGCTCGAAAAGAATGCCACGGTCAACAAGGAGCTCTACATTGCCCAGCTACACCGCGTGAATGAGGCTATTCGACTGAAAAGACCTGATCGACATGGTCAAACCATACTCCTTCACCACAACGCCAGGCCCCATGTTGCACAAGTCATCAAAGCCGCACTCCAAGAGCTCGAATGGGAGGTCCTTCAGCATCCGCCGTATTCTCCGGACCTTGCACCGACCGATTACCATCTTTTCCACTCCCTATCAAACCATATGAAGGGCGTTACCTTTGATAACAAAGAGGTCCTTAAAAACTGGCTCAACAACTTCTTTGACACCAGAGCAGGCAATTTTTTGGTGGAACGGCATCCACAAATTGGTCGAGAGGTGGGAAGAGGTTGTAAACAGCAACAGCGAATATATAATTGATTAACTTATTGATATAATTATTGTTTTTTGTTTAAATAAAAGTCTTCGGTAAAAACGCTACGAACTTATTCCCCAACCCAATAGTAGCCTGACCTGTGGTGATGCAGTGGATGAAGTGTCCACCTGAAATGCTGAGGTTGCCAGTTCAAAACCCGAGGCTTTCCTGATCAAGGCACATATAGGAGTTGATGCTCTTTGCTTCTCCCCTTTCTCTCTCTCTCTCCCCACTCGTTGAAATGAATAAATACAATCTTAAAAAAACAAAACAAAACATAGTACATGGCATTGGCCATAGCAAAGACTGAGAGAATGAAAGACTGGGAGAATGGTGTGTCCTAAAGCAGGCAATAAGGGAGGAAATTGTCTCTATAGCTCTTAAAGGTAATAATAAAACTAAATAAAATTCAGTTTGCTTTTGTAATCATGTACAATGCATTGCTGAACAATGTCAGTAATATAATATTGTCTTAGAAAAGTAATCTTTTGCTGGTCTAAATTTTAGAAAACATGGTTATAGAGGAGTTTTATTAATGTGGATGTATATATAAATATATACATATATACACTCATATATGTTTCAAATTAGATTGTTTTATTAGTTATACTTTAATAAACATTATAATGTTTGTGGAAAATAATTAAAATAACTGAATGTTAATTAAAAAGACTCAAGGTGTGGAACATCATTTGATAAGAATACACTCCTGTGCCAGTCTTCATTTCTAGAGTCAAATTCTGATAGCACAGTGATTGCAAAGATGAAGAAATTAAAAAAATAAAATTTGAATTATTTTAATCCAGTCATTCAAGGTGACAGGTTGGATGTTTTATTCATGTTAAAATTTTTTTTTTTAATTTTAGAAGTCCACTTTCTTTAATGTACCAAACATATGAGTAAAAACAAAAGCAAATGAAACCTTATCACATTTGTTTACACCATTACCTAGTTCTTCATATTGACTTTACTATTCAAACAATAGGAAGCAGGTGACAATTTGGGGGTTGGGAAAAAGATTTTAAAAACCAAAAAAACCTGTCTACCATGTTTATTCCACACTGTGCAGAGCTGTGCTCACAGAGTTGGCTTCTTTACTTCTCCACGGTGCAGGAATTCAGTTGTATATAAAATTGAACCTACTCAAGAGCTGAGGGAGACTAGAAATGATGGGTCCTGTTGAGCAGATAAAATATATTATGCTTACTTTGTTAAAGATGATGCTGCCCACATGGAAGCCCATCGCCTAGATAATATTAATGTGTGTTGGGGGTGGGCTGTGGGAAGACAGGATCCTTGTAGCCTGGGGCTTGGTTTTAGGACTAAGCCTTTCCCACCCTTTTTGATGTGGGGTAGTGCAATCCCATTATGCCTCAGATAAGTGACTTTGTATTAGAGACTTTCCTATTTGTATATTGGATTAAAGGTTTGGATTTCTACACTATAAAGAGGGGCAGACCGGGAGCTTGCTCTCTTGGTTCCTGAGATTAGCATTAGAAGAAAGAGCAGAGAGGAGAGCAGAGAGAGGCCACATGAAGGAGGCCAGGAGAAGCAGCCAAGATGGCGGAGTGCTGAGTGAGAAGCCAGTTTGTGTAGAGTTTGTGCAGAGAGAAGGATATGGGGAACAAAGGAGAATGAAGCTAATGAGCTAGAAACCTTTGATTCTAGGAAACTCAGATAAGTCAGTAGCTTTGTGAGCGCTGAATGAGTGGGTTTTGGAGCCCAGTGTGTGTTTTTACTTGCCCACCGGGTGCAAGTTATGATTAAAGATAATGGCTCACCAGTTCATGGCTCTGTTGTTTCATTACCATCTATTTGAATCCAATGAGAACCTGCATGGGCCAGGCTGCTGTGACGGTGACCGTGGATACTGGCTTTACAGGTTCTTATTCAGATGCATTGTCATACAATTCAAACAATGGTTTGGCTACTAGTTTGTAATTTTTAGGGACTGCAAACAAGGCTTTCTCTTGAAGTTGAACTAGAAACAACTTCTTCTCTTTTTTTTGTATTTTTCTGAAGTTGAAAACGGGGAGGCAGTCAGACAGACTCCCGCATGCGCCTGGCCGGAATCCACCTGGCATGTCCACCAGGGAGAGATACTCTGCCCATCTGGGGTGTTGCTCTGTTGCAACCAGAGCCATTCTAGTGCCTGAGGCAGAGGCCATAGAGCCATCCTCAGAGCCCAGGCCAACTTTGCTCCAATGGAGCATTGGCTGTGGGAGGGGAAGAGAGAGACAGAGAGGAAGGAGAGAGGGAGGGGTGGAGAAGCAGATGGGCGCTTCTCCTGTGTGCCCTGGCTGAAAATTGAACCCGGGACTCCTGCACGCCAGGCCAACACTCTACCACTAAGCCAACCAGCCAGGGCCCCAGAAACAACTTCTTATGTTTCTTCGGCTTTGTAATATGTGCTGGAATATATGGATACTGAGGGGGTTCAAAATTTGGTCTCCACCAGTTACCAATGCAGTCATCAATGACCCAGTCTGGTAGGACTCCATCTTGACGGCTTAGTATCTCTGTCATTAAGCATTTTAGTCCTTCGATTTCTTCTTCTCCTGGGTTAAGTTTATCACCAGGTAGTTTGAAGAAAGTTGTTCCCAGCTGTAGCAGTAACACGTGGGGTAGCCGGTGCTTGTGTACTATCAGGACCCCTTCTTCAGTCCTCCGCATTCCAATTTTATCAAATCCCTCCCTCATTAGGTTGAAATTTGGCTGCAACAGAGCTGTCCTTCTCATAAAGGGGCTCATTTTGTACCAAAAGTATAATTGGTAAAAGGGTACAGGTTGATGGTGCGCTCCAAGGTGAGGGGCTTGGTCTGCTGTATGTACTTGTTGCAGAACTGGTTTACCCCCTGGGACCAGCCAGTTTGGGAGCGATTGGGCAGCACCACTGACATACTGGCGAGCACTGGCAGCGAACGAAAAGGGGGAGAGGCAGGGAGACTTTCCCAGTGCGAGCAGCAGTTGTCTGCGTCCCATGTTTAAAATTTAAAGTAGTTAAGTATAATGTAAACTGTAAGATCTAATATATTAAGTAGAAATTTTAAATTCATACACAAGATGTTTACAGAATCTGAATAGTATATTTAAGATAGCCATGTATTCTGTTAGAGTTCATTGTTTAAAACAAAAGAGAAATCAAGAAATTGCCCTTACTAAAATACTACGGATTATTGAAAATAATCCTGTGCAATGACAGAAAGGGTTTTTAAAATTTTATGCTCCAGGTGTCAAAAAAAAAAAATTGCACCCCTCCCTAGTAGAAAACACAATCATTTGCAATGAGTAATAAGAGCGGGTAGCAAGTATCCCCACACGGGCCATCCACACATGGCATGTTTGGTTCAGCTTTCAGTTGTTTGCTAATCACGTTCTGAGGAATGAAGTGAAGTGCTCGGGAGTATACAGTGACAGCTGAGCACAATGGAAATGCTGCTCTTAGCTTACTTACCTACCTGCTTGAGACTTATTTGCAACTCTCCTGTATTTGTCTGCCTGCAAAATCTTTGGTCTTTAACAAGCATTCTCCAGAGGGCTGCTGAGCATCAAAACTAAGTCAGCGATGAGAGCAGCAGATAGTAAACATCTAACTACACTGTAATACATGCCTTGCTAAAGCAAATGTGAAATAGTGAGACCGAAAGTGTTTAGTGCCAATTGTAAATTTGCCACAATTTACTTCTAGGGCGTAATATCAGTTTCAATTAAATTTAAATAGGGAAATTGTATTAACTGTTTTAAATTGCAAGTTTCCAGCCAACGAAGGCAGTGATCACCTAGTACCCAAATGATCTATTAGAATCAACAGCAATTTCAAAATGTGCCTTTTTATTATTTTTTTCTTCTGAAAGTTCCCAGATTTATTAGTTCAGTGATTATCAAATGATAACAGTACGGCTATTTCTTTTGAGAGCAATAGGACCATAATTAGATATTGGTTCAACAGCTGGATGTAACTAAAAAGAGATGACAGCCTGGCCTGTGGTGGCTGTCACCACAAGGTATCACCCTGGAATCAAGTATCACCCTGGAACGCTGAGGTTGCCGTTTCGAAACCCTGGCTTTCCTGGTCAAGGTATATATAAGAGTTGATGCTTTCCGCTCCTCCTCCCCTTCTATTTTTCTTTCTCTCTCCTCCCTAAAATAAATAAATAACATCTTAAAAAAAGATGAAAGAGAGTAATCTCTCTTTCATACATAGTTACATGAGCATATAATTAATATATTGAAACTATATCATTCTCTTTCTTAACACTTCCATTTAGTCTTATGCCTATAAAACCATTGATCTCTTTGTGATGAGGCACTTACAAAGAGACCATCATATTTACTATGAAAGTTTCAGTTTATCTACCATATTTATATGATTGACTAGAATTGAATAAGAATATAACACAAATGCTGCATTAGATTGTTGAGCGAAATATTCACAACCATCTATATTAAAAGGTTTTTAACCAGGAGATTAAAAGTTTTCATGTAATCAACACAATAATAAAAAATAGTAATTATAGGAGAAGTAGTATTCACCAGATTATAATATAGAAAAATTATAACTTATTTCAACCTCATATTTTTAGAAATAAAACTGAATGAATGCATTAAACCAGGATACAGAAAATAGAAACCTATTGGTAAGGGATAGGGTTAAAACAAAAAAAAAATCCAAACTATACACTTTATTATTTTGTTCATCTCAAACTTGCATATAGCTGAAATATCTATATATCCATTTAAATAGAAAATGAGTAGCTGTAAAATACTGTAACATCTAATGACCAAACAACAACAAAAGTCTCTTGACTTCTTTGAAAAGGAAGCTGCACCTTGAGGGTATAGTTCATCTTATGTCTACAGTTTTTTTATTAATCTAGTGGGTCCTATATTGTAGGGACAGAGGCTAACAGAGTTTATGCCACCTTCAAAACACCTTCAAAGATACTCATGTGGTCGCCTCCATTCCATGTAGCTAAAATGGGAAAAGGATACAGAGAAGCATCATGTGGGATATATATTTGGACCAGCCCATTTTAGGTTATATTTACTTGTCTGTATCTTTATCATGTGGACTCATCAAACTACAAAATGGGCTTGGAATGATAGTTTACATATGAGCAATTGCTTCTGAAAATGGCTCATCACAGGGAAGGGCAATAAATTATGTGAAGGCAACTAATCTGTGCCATAATTCCGAGTCTCAGATGCCTCATTCATCACTTTAGGCAGCACCTCCTGAAATGTGCCGTCACTAACTTTCCTTTTTATTTTAGATTGAGCTTGCTATTGTTTCTTTTTGGAATATGCACCTGTTTCCTTTATTGTAGGTATCATTTTTCTTTTAATAAACTTAATCTTTTGGTTACTTTTTCCTATTTTCACCCATAACTACAATATCATGTTTTCTTTTTTCCCTGATGAATCTTCGCCTCTAACAAGAGTCAATAGATATTTGTTAAATGACAAAATTAAGTGTAAATTAGAAGATTGATCTAGAAACTTCCATATGTTCCTTTTTTTAATAAATAATTTTATTTATTTATTTATTCATTTTAGACGGGGGGGGGAAGTGGGGGAGAAGCAGGAAGCATCAACTCCTATATGTGCCTTGACGGGGCAAGCCCAGGGTTTTGAAGTTTTGAACCAGCAACCTCAGTGTTCCAGGTCGATGCTTGATCCACTGAGCCACCACAGGTCAGGCCATATGTTCCTTTTAATGTAGACTAGTGTTTGTTGTTGGTGCTATCTTTTTATTTTGAGATAATTATAACTGCAAGAAGTAATAGGGAGAAATACTGTGTACTTTTTAATCAGGTTCCCCAAATGGTAACATTGTGCATAACTGTATTACATGAGGTATTCATTACAACCAATATTACAATAATGATCTGACATTGATACTGTTGAGAAGTAGAATATTTCTATCAGAAGAATGACTTCCTATTTTGATCTCCTACAGACATTCACTGCTCTCCAATGCTTACCAGTTCCTTAAACATCAATATCCACTAATCTCTTTTCCCTTTCTCTAATTGTGTCATTTCAAGAATGTTCTATAAATGGAATTGCAAGGTGCACAACTTTTATAAATTAGCTTTTCTTTGCTCAGTATAATTCTCTGGATGTTCATACAGGTTCTTGCATGTATCAGTATTTTGTTTCTTTTAATTACAATAATATTTAATTGTTTGGATATGCCATGTTTGTTTAAACTTTCACCTGTTCAAGAGTATCTGAGTTGTTTTCAGGTTTTGAAATGTTACTAATAAAGTTAATATAAACACTTCTGTATACTTTTTTTCCCTCTGAACCTGAATTTTCATTTCCTGTTGAATAAATATTTTAACAGTGCAATTGTTGGGTCATATGATAGTTGCAAGTTTAGTTTTGTAAGAAACTACCTAACTAGTAAGAATGGCTATTCCATTCTACGGTCACACTGGCAACATATGAAAGATCCATCTTCTTTGCATTCTCACCAGCATTTGGTACTATCATTATTTTTTATTTTAGCCATTCTTATAAGTGTGTGGTGATTTCACTTTTTTCTTTCTTTCTTTTTTTTTTTTGTGTGTGTATTTTTCTGAAGCTGGAAACAGGGAGGCAGTCAGACAGACTCCCGCATGCACCCGACCAGGATCCACCCGGCATGCCCACCAGGGGGCGATGCTCTGCCCATCTTGGGGCATCGCTCTGCTGGTGTCGCTCTGCCGCCATCAGAGCCATTCTAGCGCCTGAGGCAGAGGCCACAGAGCCATCCTCAGCACCCGAGAAAACTTTGCTCCAGTGGAGCCTTGGCTGCGGGAGGGGAAGAGAGAGACAGAGAGGAAGGAGAGGGGGAGGGGTGGAGAAGCAGATGGGCGCCTCTCCTGTGTGCCCTAGCAGGGAATCGAACCCAGGACTCCTGCACGCCAGGCCGACGCTCTACCAATGAGCCAACCGGCCAGTGCTCTTTCTTTTTTTGACAGAGACAGAGAGGGACAGAGAGAGGGACAGATCAGGACAACAGACAGACAGGAAAGGAAAGAGATGAGAAGCATCAATTCTTTGTTGCAGCTCCTTAGTTGTTCATTGATTGCTTTTTCATATGTGCCTTGACCAAGGGGCTACAGCAGACTGAGTTACCCCTTGCTCAAGCCAGCAACCTTGAGCTCACGCTCAAGTTGGTGACTTCGGGGTTTCGAACCTGGATCCTCCGCATCCCATTTTGATGCTCTATCCACTGTGCCACTGCCTGGCCAGGCTATCTCTACTCTTTTGATGGGCTTTTCCTGTCTATTCCCATTGTCATTAAGATTACTATCTTCTTTAGTTATCACTCTACAATATACTATATGAGTCAAAAAGAATATTACTTTTCCTTGAATCTTCAGATTTCTAGACAGTTGACTTCTTGTTTACATCTTTTAGAGAGTCTCCACACACACACACACACACACACACACCTTTTAGGGAGTCTCTATATTTATATTTATATATAAATTAATTTTCAGCATTATTTGTTGTATTTAGTGGGAAGAATATGAAATAGTATGTCTACTAGATCTTTCTGGAAGTACTTTATAGCTTTTTTTTTCTTTCTATAATATGATATATCATCTGTATATTGCATTATGTAGTTTTTGAAAGTATTGGCTCTGAAATAAATAAATCATGGGTTCAATTTCTAGTTATATTATGCAGAAAAATCTAGACCATTAAGCAATCTGTTAACAAAATTTTCCTAAGAATATTTACATTTAAAATAGAGATAACTACAGTATCAACTTAATAGAGCTGTTATAAAGATCAAACAAAGACTTCTTAAATGTGCATGGAATATATTCAGTATTCAATAAATTCTAACTACTATAACAGCAATGTATATATCCTATATATTCATATTTTTGTTTAAAACTTTAATTATGAAAAAAAGAAATAATTCAGTATATTGAACAGATTAAATTCTGAATATCTCCTCCTTCCATATTTTGGTTTCCAGAAGCCCCTGCACATAGCCAGCTTTCATTTTCCTTCCTCAACTACTTCTATATTTAGCCAATTTTTCGCTTGACCATACCTTTGGGTGTATTGCAAAACATCTGGAGGCTCCAAGGATAGGTTTTTCGTTTCTGGTTGAAGATTTTGTTGAGTTTTGAGGGAGATTTATTGGTATCGCTTCCTACCGCGCCATTACTCTGACGTCATCCCCCTTCCTCAACTGCTTCTAATAGCACGTGGACCATGACTGTCAGAGTCCTGCTGCCATTGTCACTTACCTGAATTTTAAATTTCCTCTCATCAGTAATTATAGTTGAAATGATAAAATGTGCTATGGTGTAGCTATGGAATATTTCCTCTTCCTAACTTTGTGTAATTTGACACTCCAATTCCCTAAATTCAGCATACAGCTGTTGTTATCAGATCCAAATTTTATACTATATCTTACCTAAGCAAATAATAGTTACTTTCAGTCAGAGGACAATCTCTATATACAAAACATGTGGAAATACATTTGCATCTTTCTCAAAAAAATTTGTATTCTTTACACTCAAAAATAGTAGTTTATTTAAAAAGTGTCTTTAGGTTAGAATTAAAATTCAACGTTTGAATACTGACATTCACATCGTGTTCATTTAATGTGTTATTTTTAATAAATTTTATTGTCAGTTTACAAACTGAATGGTTAAGGAAGTCAGGTAAAACCTGGATGTTGAAATATCATGAACATAGTATCACCTTTTTTCAGCATTTTTTATGTTTTCTGTTCTGCTTAAGGTCTTCACAAACCTAAACAACTTTACTCTTCAAAAAATCCTTCCCCGTTTAAAAAAAATGCTTTAGTACAAAAGAAGCTTCCATTCTCAAAGCTAGTTGTATTCAGTAATGTTAATTTTGTTTGTTTTTGTATCTTAGACACAATTTGTTCAGCAGATAATTATCAATTTGGCTTTCAGACCAGTAGGAGGCATCATTATGTTGCACTGAATAAGTCCTCAGACCTATGCAAGAAAGTATCGATATTAACATTACCAACATGAAGCTACAGCGATGGGTTTAAAATTTCTCTCTGTAGCTCCATACAACAAGCTTAATAGGTGACACAACAAGTATTCTATATGCAAAAGCCCAGAGGATTTTATTCAGTGTAGTTAAATTTGGTAAACAGATTGAAACATAACAAATTGTAATGCCACACGGTACATTTAGCATTGTGATTTTGTGCTAGTTTTTTCTAGTTCATTTTGTACTAAAAGAGCTCATTTAAAAACCATTACATAATGTTTGAAATGGTTTTAAAACCAACATGGTGATGCTGAAGAAACAAAGAAATAGTGATGTTTTAAACTATATGTTTTCTTATTATTTATTTATTTACTTTTAAATATTTCAGTACAAGACTTTGTCAAAGTGCATAGAGCAGGGGTCGGGAACCTATGGCTCATGAGCCAGATGTGGCTCTTTTGATGGCTGCATCTGGCTCGCAGACAAATCTTTAATAAAAAAAAATAATAACGTTAAAAATATAAAACATTCTCATGTATTACAATTCATTCATTTCCTACTGCTCATTTTCATGGTTGCGGGTGGCTGGAGCTAATCACAGCTGTCCTCCGGGACAACACCAAATTTTTATTGGATAATGCTTAATGTACACGGATCATTGTATGGTTCTCACCGGAATTACATTTTAAAATATGTGGCGTTCATGGCTCTCTCAGCTATAAAGGTTCCCGACCCCTGGCATAAGGCATCCATAATCAAAAGGACTTGTCTTTCTTTCAGGCATGGTCACATTCAGCATTTAATAAATATCAAACAATTATTTAGAACTAATTTTGGGAATTAAAGTAGAATGATAACAACCCAAGGCACTATATCTCTTATTTTAATACCTATGCACTTTAAACAGATATTTAATATCTTTTTAGTTTTTAATAATTTAGCATTTCTGTTTTTAAATTTCATATATTAGAAAATATACCACCTATAAATGTATTCAACTCTAACAATTCACACCCATTTATCATTAGGCACTTCCAAAGTTTTAACACTTGCACATATAAAAAATAAATGTAAGGCCCTGGCCGGTTGGCTCAGTGGTAGAGCGTCGGCCTGGCGTGTAGGAGTCCCGGGTTCGATTCCCGGCCAGGGCACACAGGAGAAGCGCCCATCTGCTTCTCCACCCCTTCCCCTCTCCTTCCTCTCTGTCTCTCTCTTCCCCTCCCGCAGCCAAGGCTCCATTGGAGCAAAGTTGGCCCAGGCGCTGAGGATGGCTCTGTGGCCTCTGCCTCAGGTGCCAGAGTGGCTCTGTTCGCAACAGAGCGATGCCCCAGATGGGCAGAACATCACCCCCTGGTGGGCATGCTGGGTAGATCCCAGTTGGGCACATGTGGGAGTCTCTCTGACTGCCTCCCCGTTTCTGGCTTCGGAAAAATACAAAAAAGTAAAAAAATAATAAAAAAAATAAATGTAATAATCTCTAATGCACTGATTTTGAAATGGTGGATTCTGCCACACTGCTGTTCCACAAGAATTTTTTATTTTATATTATTAAAAAAATTTTTTTTGGTGACAGAAAGAGAGAGAGAGAGAGAGAGAGAGAGAGAGAGAGAGAGAAAGGGACAGACAAGACAGACAAATAGGAAAGGAAAGGCATGAGAAGCATCAAGTCTTTGTTGCAGCTCCTTAGTTGTTCATTGATTGCTTTCTCATATGTGCCTTGGTTTGAGGGGCTACAGCAGAGTGAATGACCCTTTGCTCAAGCCAGCAACCTTGGGCTTCAAGCCAGCAACCCTTGGATTCAAACCAGCAACCATGATGTCACACCTATGATTCCACATTTAAATCAGTGGCCCCACGCTCAAGCTGGTGAGCAAAATGAGCCTGCACTCAAGCTGCGACCTCAGGGTTTCAAACCTGGGTCCTCCTTGTCCCAGTCCGACACTATATCCAGTGTGCAACCGCCTAGTCAGTTTTTTTTTTAAATTATAACTTTTTAAAAAAAATTTAGTTATTTATTTTTAGAGGAAGAGAGAAAAGAGAGAGAGAGAGAGAGAGAGAGAGAGAGAAGGGGGAAGGAGGAAGAAGAACCAACTCTCATATGTGCCTTGACCAGACAAGCCAGGGTTTTGCGACCTCAGTGTTCCAGGTTGACACTTTATCTCCTGTGCTATCACAGGTCAGGCCCACAGAGGGTAAAGCGGGGATAAATGGTGATGGAAGGAGATTTCACTCGGGGTGAAACACACAATACAATATAGAGATGATGGGTTAGAGAATTGTATACCTGAAGCCTATGTAATTTTATCAAACAATGAACATTCATAATACACACACGCATATACATCTTTTAAATATATGTAAACATTATACTAGAACACACACTTAGGAGTGACAGGGTTCCATCAGAGGCTATGAAGATGTTCAGCTCTTTATAGTTACTGGTAGATTTCCAAAGAGGCTTTATCAATTTAACTATTTGCAGAAAAGGTGTTTTTTTAGGTGCTTCATGTTTTTGGCAAAACTTAGTATTTATTGATTTCATTTCTTTTAATTTTATTTAGAAAAATTTAACAGGGTGCCATTGATCAATAAGAGTACATCAGTTTCAGGTAACCATTTCTATCGCATTTAAACTCTTTGTTATGTTGTTTACTTATTACTCAATGTCAAATCATTTTCTGTCACCTTTTATTTGTCTCTCCTTACACCCTTCCCCTCACTCCCTTCCCCACATTCCCCACTCCCACATCTCCCTCCCCCTAGTAACCACTTTACTTTTATCTATGCCCATGAGTCTCATTTTTATATCCCACCTATGTGAGAAATCATACAGTTCTTAGCTTTTTCTGATTTACGTATTTTACTCAGTATACTGTTCTAAGGTCCATCCATGTTGTTATAAATGGCACTATGTAATAATTTCTTACAGCTGAGTAGTATTCCATTGTGTATATATACCACAATTTCTTTATCCAATCCTCTATCAAGGGACACTTTGGTTGTTTCTATATCTTGGCTACTGTGAATATGCTGCGATGAACATGGGGATGTATGTGTCTTTAGCCATTTTATTTTGTATATGGTGGTCACTGCAGCTTTATTTTGCATTTCCTTGATGACTAATGTGGATGAAAATTTATATATTTATTAATGTTGATATTTGGTTAACCCAACACCATTTATTACTAAGATAATAGTTTCCATTGCATTGAAGTGTCATTTTTGTCCTAAGATAATTGGCAATATATGTAGTCCAATTATGAATTGTCTATGTAGTTTTATCGATCCAATTATCCCTACACAAATAGTGTATTGGTCAATGTTGACATAACTTTTAAATTGGGTTGAATACCTGATAGTAAGAGTTATTAAATTTTGTTCTTATTTTCTGTTTAGTTCCTTCTTAAACCATTATAAAAATACCTTGTATGTTCTCATACATACAAAAACGCAGGCTGAAGAAATTTATTTGTTTTTTTTAAACTTTATAGATAATTTCAGAGAAGAGAATAATATCGCCATTATAGTGAATCTTTTAATCCATGATTTCAGAATCTGCCTCTTTTATTTTGTTCTTTCAAAATTTCTTTTCTTTTCTTTCCTTTTTTTTTTACATTTTGTGTATAGAGATGAAAGCATCTTTGTTAGACTTATTCTTAAATATGAGACATTTTTAATGTGGTTATAGATAGTATTCTTTTTTATTTTTTATTTTTTGTTTGTTTTGTGACAGAAACAGAGAGAGAGGGACATATAGGGACAGACAGAAGGCAAGGGAGAGAGATGAGAAACATCAATTCTTTGTTTCGGCTCCTTAGTCGTTCATTTATTGCTTTCTCATATATGCCTTGATGGAGTTGGAGAGGGGCTACAGCAGAGCAAGTGACCCATCCTTGCTCAAGCCAGTGACCTTGACCTCAAGTCAGTGATCTTGGGCTTCAAGCTAGTGACCTTTGGGCTCAAGCCAGCAACCATGGGGTCATGTCTATAATCCCACGTTCAAGCCAGCAAGCCCTTGCTCAAGCTGGTGAGCCTGTGCTCAAGCTGACAAGCTCAATGTTTCTAACCTGGGTCCTCCTTGTCCCAGTTCAATGCTCTGTACACTGTGCCACTGCCAAGTCAGGCAGTGGTAATAGTTACCTTAAATGTGTAGTTTTCTTTTCTTTGTAATCATGATAATCATTCTTATTTGTTCCTGTTCTCAGCAGAAATTTATTATTTAATTAGTCAGTTTGTATTTTCTATAGATGTTTATAAACAATTTTATTTTATTAGTGATGTTTATTATTTTTCTTAGTTTGTGAATTAAACAATTGTCAAATATATTTTTAATTTAGTAAGATGTTTAAATTTTTTTTACTAACATGTTGAGTAATAAAGATTAATTTTTTAATATGAAACCACTTGTACAATACAACCCACATAAGCATTATTCATTACCATGCTTATGTGAGTAGAATCAATTTTTATACTTCATACATGGTAGAATTTTTTTTTGTATTTTTCTGAAGTGCAAAGTGGGGAGGCAGAGAGACAGACTCCCAAATGCGCCCAACCGAGATCCACTCGGCATGCCCACTAGGAAGCAATTGTCTGCCCATCTGTGGCGTTGCTCCGTTGCAGCAGGAGCCACTCTAGCAATTGAGGCAGAGGCCATGGAGCTATCCTCAGCGTCAGAATTACCTTTGCTCCAATTGAGCTTTGCTTGCAGGAGGAGAAAGAGAGACAGAGAGAAAGGAGAAGGGGAAGGGTGGTGAAGCAGATGGGTGCCTCTCCTGTGTGCCTTGGCTGGGAATTGAACCCAGGACATTCATACACTGGGCCGACACTACCACTAAGCCAACCAGCCAGGGCCACGGTAGAATTGTTTAACAATAAGAAATATTGTTCTGTAATTTATTACTTTTATAATCTTTGTAATATATTTGCTTTGTTGGATTTTCCATCCTAAAAATCAACATTATAACACACAGAGCTTTATTAAATTAACAGCAAAGAAAAATTTGAACACTTTATTAAAAAATGTTATCTACAAATAGATAATAAGGACCTGAAGATGTGTTGAACATAATTTTCATCATAGAATTGTAAATTAAAATGCAATAAAATCATGTCATACTGGCTGTATTTAGATTGCTAAGTGAACAGACAGAAAAGTGGTTGGAAATTCGGTTTTAATTTACCCCTCCATCCAGGGCTTTAATTCTTATTTGGTGTTCTCAAGTCCAGTTTGTAGTGAGGCTTCCTAACCCTAACTACCTTGAGGCTTTCAAGCATGCTACTTTGTTTTTTAAAGGTTTTGCAATAACTTTTTAACTTCCAGTTTAGCTCAATTTTCCCAATTCATTAAATGGTCTGATAGACAAACTAAATCTAAGCCTCCAGCTAGTGACCATCTGGATTCATGTCTTCCATGTCAGCTGTAGATTCTCAATGTTCCTCTTAAAGCTTCTTGACTTTTGGGAACATTTCTTCTCTTAAAAAAATGTCATTTCTAAAACTCTCTGATATTCCAGAAATATGTTTGTTATTTAACAAAAAGCTTTGGACTACAAGGCAATATCTGATTCTACCAACTGCTATCTAGAATCATCATTCTTTCACAGTATATATTTAATGTAATAAAACACATTTTTTTTTGTATTTTTCTGAAGTGAGAAGTAAGGAGGCAGAGAGACAGATACCCACATGTGCCTGACTAGGATCCACCCAGCATGCCCACTAGGGGGCAATGCTCTGCCTATCTGGGGCATTATTCCATTGCAACTGAAGCCATTCTAACTTCTGAAGTGAAGGCCATGGAGCCGTTCTCAGAGCCTGGGCCAACTTTGCTAAAATGAATCCTGGGCTGCAGAAGGGGAAAAGAGAGAGAAAGAGAAAGGAGAGGGGAAAGGGTAGAGAAGCAGATGAGCTCTTCTCCTGTGTGCCCTGCCCAGTAATGAACCCAGGACATCCATACATTGGGCCGACACTCTACCACTGAGCCAATGGCCAGGGCCATAAACCACTTTTTTTTTGTTTTGTTTTGTTTGTTTTTTTTTGTTTGTTTTTTTTTGTTTTTTTTTAATAAATTTTTATTAATGGTAATGGGATGACATTAATAAATCAGGGTACATATATTCAAAGAAAACATGTCTAGGTTATTTTGTCATCAAATTATGTTGCAAACCCCTCGCCCAAAGTCAGATTGTCCTCCGTCACCCTCTATCTAGTTCTCTGTGCCCCTCCCCCTCCCCCTAACTCTCCCTCCCTCCCTCCCATGTCCTCCCTCCCCCCCCCACCCTTGGTAACCACCACACTCTTGTCCATGTCTCTTAGTCTCATTTTTATGTTCCACCAATGTATGGAATCATGTAGTTCTTGTTTTTTTCTGATTTGCTTATTTCACTCCCTATAATGTTATCAAGATCCCACCATTTTGCTGTAAATGATCTGATGTCATCATTTCTTATGGCTGAGTAGTATTCCATAGTGTATATGTGCCACATCTTCTTTATCCAGTCTTCTATTGAAGGGCTTTTTGGTTGTTTCCATGTCTTGGCCACTGTGAACAGTGCTGCAATGAACATGGGGCTACATGTGTCTTCACGTATCAATGTTTCTGAGGTTTTGGGGTATATACCCAGTAGAGGGATTGCTGGGTCATAAGGTAGTTCTATTTGCAGTTTTTTGAGGAACCACCATACTTTCCTCCATAATGGTTGTACTATTTTACAGTCCCACCAACAGTGAATGAGGGTTCCTTTTTCTCCACAGCCTCTCCAACATTTGCTATTACCCGTCTTGTTGATAATAGCTAATCTAACAGGGGTGAGGTGGTATCTCATTGTAGTTTTGATTTGCATTTCTCTAATAACTAATGAAGCTGAGCATCTTTTCATATCTCTGTTGGCCATTTGTATCTCTTTCTGGGAGAAGTGTCTGTTCATGTCCTCTTCCCATTTTTTTATTGGATTGCTTGTTTGTTTGTTGTTGAGTTTTATGAGTTCTTTGTAAATTTTGGATATTAGGCCCTTATCTGAGCTGTCGTTTGAAAATATCAGTTCCCATATAGTTGGCTGTCTGATTATTTTGATATCAGTTTCTCTTGCTGAGCAAAAACTTTTAATTCTGATGTAGTCCCATTCATTTATCTTTGCCTTCACTTCTCTTGCCATTGGAGTCAAGTTCATAAAATGTTCTTTAAAACCCAGGTCCATGATTTTAGTACCTATGTCTTCTTCTATGTACTTTATTGTTTCAGGTCTTATATTTAGGTCTTTGATCCATTTTGAATTAATTTTAGTACACGGGGACAGGCTGTAGTCGAGTTTCATTCTTTTGCATGTGGCTTTCCAGTTTTCCCAACACCATTTGTTGAAGAGGCTTTCTTTTCTCCATTGTGTGTTGTTGGCCCCTTTATCAAAGATTATTTGACCATATATATGTGGTTTTATTTCTGGGCTTTCTATTCTGTTCCATTGGTCTGAGTGTCTATTTTTCTGCCAATACCATGCTGTTTTAATTATCGTGGCCCTATAATATAGTTTAAAGTCAGGTATTGTAATGCCCCCAGCTTCATTCTTTTTCCTTAGGATTGTTTTGGCTATTCGGGGTTTTTTATAGTTCCATATAAATCTGATGATTTTTTGTTCCATTTCTTTAAAAAATCTCATAGGGATTTTGATGGGAATTGCATTAAATTTGTATATTGCTTTGGGTAATATGGCCATTTTGATTATATTTATTCTTCCTATCCAAGAACAAGGAATATTTTTCCATCTCATTGTATCTTTTTTGATTTCCCTTAACAATGCTTTGTAATTTTCATTATATAGGTCCTTTACGTTCTTTGTTATGTTTATTCCTAGGTATTTTATTTTTTTTGTTGCAATCGTGAAGGGGATTATTTTTTTGAGTTCGTTTTCTAATATTTCATTGTTGGCATATAGAAAGGCTATGGACTTTTGTATGTTAATTTTATATCCTGCGACCTTACTGTATTGGTTTATTGTTTCTAATAATCTTTTTGTGGAGTCCTTCGGGTTTTCGATGTATAGGATCATATCATCAGCAAAAAGTGATAGCTTTACTTCTTCTTTTCTGATATGGATGCCTTTTATTTCTTTGTCTTGTCTGATTGCTCTGGCCAGAACTTCTAGCACCACGTTGAATAAGAGTGGAGAGAGTGGACAACCCTGTCTTGTTCCTGATTTAAGGTAGAAAGTCCTCAGTTTTATGCCGTTTAATAGGATGTTGGCTGATGGTTTATCATATATGGCCTTTATCATGTTGAGATATTTTCCTTCTATACCCATTTTGTTGAGAGTCTTAAACATAAAATTGTGTTGTATTTTATCAAAAGCCTTTTCTGCATCTATTGATAAGATCATGTGGTTTTTGTTCTTTGTTTAGTTGATATGGTGTATTACGTTAACCGTTTTGCGTATGTTGAACCATCCTTGAGATTCTGGGATGAATCCCACTTGATCATGATGTATTATTTTTTTAATATGTTGTTGTATTCGGTTTGCCAGTATTTTGTTTAGTATTTTAGCATCTGTATTCATTAGAGATATTGGTCTGTAGTTTTCTTTCTTTGTGCCATCCTTGCCAGGTTTTGGTATGAGGGTTATGTTGGCCTCATAAAATGTGTTTGGAAGTATTGCTTCTTCTTCAATTTTTTGGAAGACTTTGAGTAGAATAGAAACCAAGTCTTCTTTGAATGTTTGATAGAATTCACTAGTATAACCGTCTGGGCCTGGACTTTTATTTTTGGGGAGATTTTTAATAGTTTTTTCTATTTCCTCCCTGCTGATTGGTCTGTTTAGGCTTTCTGCTTCTTCATGACTCAGTCTAGGAAGGTTGTATTGTTCTAGGAATTTATCCATTTCTTCTAGGTTGTTGTATTTGGTGGCATATAATTTTTCATAGTATTCTACAATAATTCTTTGTATTTCTATGATGTCTGTGGTGATCTCTCCTCTTTCATTTTGGATTTTATTTATTTGAGTCCTGTGTCTTTTTTCCTTGGTGAGTCTTGCCAAGGGTTTGTCAATTTTGTTGATCTTTTCAAAGAACCAGCTCCTTGTTTTATTGATTTTTTCTATAGTTTTTCTGTTCTCTATTTCATTTATTTCTGCTCTGATTTTTATTATCTCCTTTCTTTGGCTGGTTTTGGGTTGTCTTTGTTCTTCTTTTTCTAGTTCCTTAAGGTGTGAAGTTAAGTGGTTTACTTCGGCTCTCTCTTGTTTGTTCATATAGGCCTGAAGTGATATGAACTTTCCTCTTATTACTGCTTTTGCTGCATCCCAGAGATTCTGATATGTCGTATTTTCATTTTCATTTGTCTGTATATATCTTTTGATTTCTGCGCTTATTTCTTCTTTGACCCATTCATTTTTTAGAAGTATGTTGTTTAGTTTCCACATTTTTGTGGGTTTTTCCCCCTCTTTTTTGCAGTTGAATTCTAGTTTCAGGGCTTTATGATCAGAAAATATGCTTGGTACAATTTCAATTTTTCTAAATTTGCTGATATTGTCTTTGTGGCCCAACATATGGTCAATTCTTGAGAATGTTCCATGTACACTAGAGAAAAATGTATACTCTGTCGCTTTGGGATGAAGTGTCCTGTAGATGTCTATCATATCCAGCTGTTCTAGTATTTCGTTTAAGGCCACTATATCTTTATTGATTCTCTGTTTGGATGACCGATCTAGAGCCGTCAGCGGTGTATTGAGGTCTCCAAGTATGATTGTATTTTTGTTAGTTTTTGTTTTAAGGTCAATAAGTAGCTGTCTTATATATTTTGGTGCTCCTTGGTTTGGTGCATATATATTAAGGATTGTTATGTCTTCTTGATTCAACTTCCCCTTAATCATTATGAAATGACCATTTTTGTCTCTGAGTACTTTTTCTGTCTTGTAGTCAGCATTATTAGATATGAGTATTGCTATGCCTGCTTTTTTTTGGGTGTTGTTTGCTTGGAGTATTGTTTTCCAGCCTTTCACTTTGAATTTGTTTTTATCCTTGTTGCTTAGATGTGTTTCTTGTAGGCAGCATATAGTTGGATTTTCCTTTTTAACCCATTCTGCTACTCTGTGTCTTTTTATTGGTAAGTTTAATCCATTTACATTTAGTGTAATTATTGACATTTGTGGGTTCCCTACTGCCATTTTATAAATTGCTTTCTGTTAGTTTTGTATCTAGTTTGATTCTTCTCTTTTGTTTTTCTATCATTTGTTTTTGTTTGTTTGTGTTCCATACTTCTTTCCTCTGTTGCTACCTTTTTTAAGTCAAGTGTTTTTGTGGTGGTTTTTTTAAGGGTGGTTACCATTAAGTAATGAAAAGAGTACCTACCATATTCATTGTAGTACCCTATCTTATAAGTATTTCTGCACTTCATCATCCTTTGCTACTGTTAATCTCCATCCTCTCCCCCCTTTTTTTCCTTTGTTGTCACAGTTTAAGTTTGGTTTTATTGTGTTCTTGGTGGACCTGTTACTTGTGGTGTTGTTTTCTTTTGTTCTTTGAATCTGGTTGGAAAACCCCCCTTAGTATTTCCTGGAGTGGGGGCTTTCTGTTGATAAATTCTCTCATCTTTTCTGTATTTGTGAATGTTTTTATATCTCCTTCATACTTGAAGGATAGCTTTGATGGGTATAGTATTCTTGGCTGAAAGTTCCTCTCTTTCAGGGCTTTAAATATTGGGGTCCACTCTCTTCTAGCTTGTAGAGTTTCTGCTGAGAAATCTGATGATAATCTAATAGGCCTTCCTTTATATGTTGTACTCTTCTTTTCCCTGGCTGCCTTGAGAATTTTTTCTTTGTCATTGTTTTGTGTCATCTTTATTATGATGTGCCTTGGAGTGGGTTTGTTGGGGTTAAGAAAACTTGGTGTTCTGTTTGCTTCTTGAATTTGAGGCTTTAGTTCCTTCCACAGGCTTGGGAAGTTCTCGTCTATTATTTGTTTGAGTATATTCTCCATTCCATTTTCTTTCTCTTCTCCCTCTGATATACCTATTATTCTTATGTTATTCTTTCTGATGGAGTCAGACAATTCCTGTAGGGCTTTCTTGTTTTTTATTATTTTTGAGTCTCTTTCTTCTTCTCTCTGTTGTGCCTCAAGTTGTTTGTCTTCTATTTCACTAATCCTATCTTCAATCTGGGCTGTTTTGTTAGCTAAGCTTGTTACCTCGTTTTTCAGCTCATGAATTGAGTTTTTCATTTCTGTTTGATTTGTTTTTATAGTTTCAATTTCCTTGGTAATATATTCTTTGTGTTCATTGAGTTGTTTTCTGATCTCCCTATATTGCCTTTCTGTGTTTTCTTGTATATCTCTGAGTATTTTTAAGATTTCTAGTTTAAATTCTCTGTCATTTAGCTCCAAGGCTTCCAATATGTTAAGTCTTTTCTCCATAGATTTTTCCACATCTATTTGTGTTACCTCTCTTTCTTTTGTATCCATAATATTCGATTTCCTCTTTCTTATCGGCATCTGAGTGTGGTCTTATTGATAGCACTAATTAGAATTAATAAAGAGTAAAAAGAAAAAAAAGAAAAAAAAAAAAAAAGAAAAAAAAAAGGGTAAAACACCCCACAAAAAAAACAGTAATAATTTATTATTTCCCCCTTTTTTCTCTCTTCTCTTTCCCTCCTCTCCCCTCCTCAGGGAAATATCGTGCCTATAATGGAGGGCCTGATTTGGGGTGAAGAGTTCAAGGGGCAAAAAAAGGGAGTAGGGACCTACTAAATGCAAAAAAAAAAAAAAAAAAAAAAGGAAGAAAATCTTAGACAAGCATAAGATGATTTGCTTGTAAGTGATGGTCAACTAAGAGATATAATGAGAGGGATAAGAGGGAATCAGAAAAAAGGACCAAAAAAGAATAATAAAGAAGAAAAAATAAAAATAATAAGTAAAAATCTGTTGTATTAAGTGGAGCGAAGACTAAATACAATGGAGACCTTTGGTTGGGAGGACCCAAAATGCCACAAAAATAAACAAACAAGAGAGAAAAAAAATAAAAACAAAAGCAAAAAAGAGAAATAAAACCAAAAAAAAGCCTTGAGTCCCAAATTAACTAATTTGTTCATGATTGAGGATTATATGGGAGGAAAGTAAAATGAGAAAAGAAAAAACGAATAGAAAGGAAAAAATAAGAAAAAGAGAAAAACGAAGGAAGAAATAAAATAGGAGAAAAAAACAAAATAAAGCAAGACAAAAAAAAAAAAACAAAAGAGGAGAGAGTGAGAGTTAAGTGTTTTGGAGTATTACCTTAAAGGAGGGTGAGGATGAAGAAGAAAAATAAAATGCAACACTCATGGGTAGTGTAGTTCAAGAAAGGGGAAGCATAAGATGGGCAGAGAATAGAAGGACCGAGGTGGAGGAAATAAAGGCAAAAAGATAGAAGAAACAAGCAACAACAACAACAACAACAAAAAAAATTTAGTGGATCAAGTTGTAAAGTCTGTGGGTTTTTCTTGATTTTGAGAGGTTAACTTCTTCCTTTTTCTTTTCTCTCCCTCTTCCTAGTCGGTGACTCTGTACCCCAGGCTCTGCCCCTGTGTCACTCTTAGTTAGGGATTTGCAGTTGATGGGATTCTATGGCAATGTCATATAATTGGCTTTAGTCTTGCTGGAAGTAAAGGCTTGTTGGCGTTTGCAGGGTCCAACGATGAGAGAGTTTGCTTTCCTGGATTCTCTCTCCTAGTCCCCCCTTTCTGAATTAGCAGCCTGGTGATCCAGCTATAAGGCTGCAACTGCTTCTGCCTGGGGAGTAAGAGGCTCAAAGAGCTGGGAAATCCCCACTCTATCCCCACTCAGTGCAAGGCTTTGGGAAAGGCTCTGACAGTCAGGGCCTCCAGTGTAATCAGGCGGGGGTGGGAGTCAATTGTTGTCAAGGTGACTGTTAAGCGCCTATCATTTAGTTGGACCTCTCAACCCAGGCTTTCCACACTTTGTAGCCTGTTTTTGCAGGGAAGAAGAGGCACTAGTCTCTGCTTACGACTAGTGTAGTATAGACCTTATTATCTGCCAAATCCTTCTTGTTAGCGTTTATCCCTGAATATGGAGGCTCTATCAATCAGAAGTTGCCCCCGCCCCTTTAGCGAGAGGCACTAAAAAATATCACGCCTCTTGTCTTGGATCGCTGAACTGAGAGAGATCTTATCAATTAGAACCGAGGGTGCGCAGATTTTATGGGTTAAGCTAATTTCAGTGATTGGGCCGCAGCTGTGTTTCAGAAGGTATTTTAGGCTGCCTGCGCGCACCCCTCCCCCAACGCTTGATTGTTAGCTTGAATGGCTGGGTGAGGTGCCCCGCCCACGGAGAGAATCTCCCAAGCCTCTCCCGCTCTCCCCGCCGCTGGCGGCTGGACCGCACCAGGCGCAGGATAATGGAGCCCCCTGGGTGTGCGGGCCAGTAGGGCGCCCTGGGCGCGTGGAATGCCCAAGGCACGCGCGCAAATGGGGCGCTCCGGGCACCGGTGGCCGGCGACCCCCACTCGCGGTGTGCGGGCCGCTGGGAACGTCAGCAGTGCTCAACCGGACCGGGCGCGCGCACGGCGGCTCGTGGCGGCCGCTCGCGGTGGCGGTTCCGCGGGGGCTCGCGGCAGCTCGCGGTGGCGGTTCGCGGGGGTTCACAGCAGCTTGCGGGCTCGAGCGGCGGCTTGCGGTTCCCAAGTATATGGGCTGACTCACCGCGGGCACACTCCCTGGCAGCTTGAATGAGCGTCGCTGCGGTAGCTTCCTCCACACCCTCGTCTCTCAGATTCAAGTGATAACAGTCCTTTTGATTTCAGTTTGTGTGGAACTCCGGAATGCTCCGAGGATAAATTTTTCTGTTTCTAGTTGATAAATTTGTTGTGATTTAGGGGAGAGCTGTCGGACGCGCTTCTCACGGCGCCATTTCCGTGACGTCACTCCCCATAAACCACTTTTAATATGATGAATAAGAAAGTTAAAAAAATGTAAATGCTTATTCTGTACCTGACCCTGTCTCAAGAAATTTAGGTGCAATAACAATCCTAAAAGATGATATTTCATCCTTAGAAAGCTTTTCCAGTTTGACCAGATGGTGGTGCTGTAAGTAGAGCATTGGACTGGGACACTGAGGACCCAGGTTTGAAATCCTGAGGTTGCAGTCTTGAGCACAGGTTCATCTGGCTTGAGTTTGGGCTCACCAGCTTGAGTGCGGGGTCACTGGCTTGAGCGTGGGATCATAGACATGACCCCATGGTCACTGGCTTGAGACCAAGTGTCACACTCTTGAAGCCAAAGGTTGCTGGCTTGAGCAAGGATTCACTTGCTTTGCTGTGGCCCCCCAGTCAAGGCACATAGGAGAAAACAATTAATGAACAACTAAAGTGCCGCAATAAAGAATTGATGGTTCTCATCTCTTTCTCTTCCGGTCTGTCCCTCTTTCTGTCTCTCTCTCTCTCTCTCTGTCTCTGTCATAAAAAAGAAGCTTTCTATTATGAAACACATAGATATAACCAAGTCAACCACAAAACAAAAGTTTCATAAAAATAAAAGTAAATATTTTTATGTGGAAATATTTTTCTACATTCAATAAGGGTATATATAGTATTTTGTTAATCAAATTGTGCCTCAACTTTTATGCACATTTTATCTTTTTCCCAGAGATAATTTCAAAGATAGGAATTTTAATGTCTAAGTGATTATTATAGAAGGAATAAAAGTTTTTAAGATTGGTCTTCTGTTAAAAATGCTCAACATCACTAGTCATCAGAGAAATGCAAATTAAAACCACAATGAGATACCACCTCACACCAGTCAGAATAGCACTCATTAACAAATCAACACACAATAAGTGCTGGCAAGGTTGTGGAGAAAAAAGAACCTTCCTACTCTGCTCATGGGAATGCAGACTTCTGTAGCCACTGTGGGAAACACTATGACATTTCTTCAAAAGTTTTAAAATGAAACTGCCTTTGATTCAGCTATCCCACTTTTAGGAATATATCCTGAGAATAGCAAATCACCAATTCAAAAGAAGATATACATTTCCATGTTTATTGCAGCATTGTTTACAATAGCCAGGATCTGGAAACAGCCCATGTCCGTCAGTGAATCAGTGGATTAAAAAGCAGTGATACATATACACAATGGAATACTACATGGCCATGAAAAAGAAGGAAATCTTACCTTTTGTGATGGCATGGATGGACCTGGAGATTATTATGTTAAGTGAAATAAACCAGGCAGAGAAAGAAAAGTATCATATGATCTCACTTATATGTGGAATCTAATTAAGAAAGTGAACTGAGGAATGTAATTGAGGCAGAGGTGGGGGTCACAGGCACAAAAAGAACAGTTGTCAGAGGGAAGAGAGATGAGGGGATAGGATCGGAGAAGGTTATGGGGTTAGTGAAATTACCTATACATAACACAAGATACAGATAACAGGACAGCAAATCCCAGAGGGAAGAGAGGGGAGAGAATTAGGGGGAAAGGAGCAAAGGGAGTGTAATATGGACATGGGGGTGGGGGTAAGGGTGTTATATTGAGTGAGGAACTTGAATCCATGCTAACACAATAAATTAAAATTAATTTAAAAAATAAAGAAAAAAAATTAAGAGTATAATCAAGGCAAAAAAAAAAAAAAGAATGGTCTTCTGTTAATTTTAATGACTGTGAAAATTAACACTAGACAAGAACATTAAAATGGTTTTGTATGTATTTCCAGTATATACTGTGGTTAATTCTCCTATATGTGAAACTGGTTGTTGTTTTTTTCTTCCTCTTTAATAAGTAATATGTTCAAGGAATAGATGGCACAACAAGTTATTATCAGTTGGCACAACATATAAGAAATGAGAAAAATTTAAGGGCTTTTGACCCCTAGATAGCAATATATACATCTTGGCACATGAGAACTTAACCATAAAGCTCTCATTCGTTTTAATGACTATATGTGTCCAGTCTGAATTTTCATACTGAATCAGCATAAAGTTATGTAGCACAGGTGTCTAATTGTCAGTGGATTTAACATCTGATCTCAACACAGATAATGGCAGAATACTGTAAGTGAAATTTCTTTTATTAGTTTCATATTAGAATTATTCATTGATTTTGTATAGAAATACAACTGATTTTTGCATGTTTATTTACCCTACAACTTTATTGGTTGTTTATTAGATATTGTAGATTCCTTGGGATTTCTATCTGTACAATCATGCGATTTATGAATAGAGATAGTATTACTTTTCTTTTCCAAATAAATATCTTTTATCATATCTTGTCTACCTAGAACTTTCTGTTGACTAGAAGTGGTTAGAGTAGTCATCCTTGTCTTGTTTTTGATCTCAAAAGAAAAATTTTCAAGTTCTCATCGAGTCTGATGTTAGCTGTGCTTTTTCATAATACCCTTTACTATGTTTTTCAAAGCATCTTGAGCTATTAACATGCTAAATTTCCAGGTGAGGTGGCCACATTTGACAGGGTTCTCTAATTTATTAGATCTCTCTTTTATAAAATTATAGTTGACATACAACATTGTATAAGTTCGGATGTGCAACAAAGTGACTCAACCCTTATATATCTTATAAAATGATCACAAGTCTAGTAACCATTGACCACCATACAAAATTATTAAAAAATATTTTATGTTGTATATTATGTGGTTATAATTTACTGTACCTTTTAATCTACTTTACCTTTTCCATTTCTCTTTCCTTCACCATTCCCTCTGCAACCATCAGTTTGATCTCTGCCTCTATGAGCCTGTTTCTGTTTTGTTTTGATAATTTTGTTTTTGTATTTCCAAATACAAGTGAAATTATATTTCATTTGTTTTATTCTTTCAGAATTAGTTTACTAACCACAATCTCTATAAGTCTGTCCCTGTTATTACAAATAGCAAGATTTGGTTCTTCTTTATAGCTGAGTAATATTTCAGTGTTTGTGTGTGTGTGTGCGCGCGCGCGCGTGCGTGCCACATCTTTGTATTCATTTATTCATTGGTGGACATGTAGGTTGCTTCCACATTGTAGCTATTGTAAATAATGCTTCAGTGAAATTAGGAGTGGATGTATCTTTTTAATAAATATTTTTGTTTTCTTTTTATAAATGTCCAGAAGTAAAATTTCTGGGTCTTATGATTATTTATTTATTTATTCATTTTTGAGGAACAACTAAATTACTATTTTTAGTTTTCTGAGTGACGTTTTAATCATGATCTAATGTTCAATTTTGTCAAATAGTTTTTCTTCATCAGTTAAGATAGTTATGTATATGTGACATATTACTTTGATTTGTCTTCTGTTGAAACATTCTTGCTTTTTTCTCTCTCTCTTTTTCTCTTCCTTTTGGGACTACCACTTTGTATATGTTAATATATTTTAGGGGATCCTACAGATATCTTAGCAGCTATTTTTTAACTTAGCCTATTTTTTAAAAGTCTTATTTTTTTAAGTTTTATTTCTTTAAGCTTTTCAGACACAACTTCTGTTGCCCTATTTTGATGCTTACTGATTTCTTTTCTTTGCTTGTTTAAATCTGCTGTTGAACATCTCTTGAATTTTTTCAGATATTGTATGATTTATTTCCAATTTTTTATTTATTTATATTTTTATAATGTCCATTTCTTTATTGATATTCCTATTTTGTTTATATATTGTCCTCTTGCTTTTTAAAAATCTTTGTATGCTTTCATTTATCTCTTTGAGCTTATTTATAATAGTAATTTTAAAATGTTTTCCTAGTAATTTCATATTTTGGACTTGCTTTGGGATGGTTTCTGTCAACTTATTTATAGATCGATTTTTCTGTGTGTGTGTGTGTGTGTGTGTGTGTGTGTGGTTTTTTTTTTTTTTTTTTTTTTTTTGGTATGTGTTGTGATTTTACATTAGAACCTGAACATTTTAATATTATAATTTGGTAACTATAAAAATCAAATTGTCTATCTTATCAGAGTTAGTTGAGTTTGATTTTTATTTATTTATTGATTCTGGAAGGCTATAATAGTCCATAGATTTTGTGATTTCAAAAAACATTTTGAAAAGGCTATTCCTTCTTGGTTCAGTTCCTGAAGTCTCTATTTCTAACCTAAATTTGTATAGTATTTTATCAGATTTCCTTGAATGCCATGAGCTAAAAAACAAACAAGCCAAGAAAAATTTGTCTAGAATCTGAGATTATCTCTATGTTTCAGTGTTTCTTTTACACTTACCCAAGCATGACCTGATCTTAAGGACCAGCCTCTGGTGAAAGTTTGCATATTCTTAGATTTCTTTAAAGCATGCATTTCATTTTGGCACATGCACGACTTTCTCAATTTTCCAGTTAACTTGGGTACTTTCAAATGGAAAGAAGAATAATAGGGTGTTTTGGTTGTTCCAACAGTATTCCTTTTCTTCATTTGAGTGTTAATTATATAAATTTGTTTATTTGTGACAAATGAATTCTGTTGTACAAAAGTTGCATTTATACATTTTTACTTGTTATTTATATTTTGACATTTATGTTAAAAAATTAATGTGTATTTTAACTGTTCTTTAGTACAAGAGTGAAACTGTGCTATAGCTGTAAGAAATATTATAATGTAAATCATTACACTGATAATTTAGATTAGTAATACCATATAATTATAAAAGTTTAATTAAACTAAAAATTAAAATAGAGACTCCATAAATAAGATAGAACTAATTTACATTAACTCTCTTCCAAAGTAAAATCCATATCATAAAAAAATTATACTGCAGATACATGATAGATGAGAGATAGATAGATGATAGATATAGATAGATAGAAGATAGATAGAAGATAGATAAATAGATATTCTCTTACTAGTGGTACTAATATATAGTATCTATATAGTTGTTATAAACACTGTTTTAGCATACATTGAACAATTGTTCCCAGTAGATATATTGGGTTAGATTCCTGTGAGCCCATGCTCAGAATATATTTTTCATCCTGCCAAAACATAAGTTGTTTTATGTGTATTTCTGTTTAAAGATATCTTATTTATTATATATTGTTGATCATTTAACTTTGAACTTACAGTCAATAGCAATAAAACTTATGCCCAATGAATCTGATCTAATGAAGTAATTTTGTCTGTAAGATGCATTGTAGATTTTTCAGCCACTGTCTATTGATGAGCACTTGGATTGCTTTCATATGTTGGCATATGAAATGAGGATGCATATATTCTTTCAAATTAGTGTTTGTGTTTCTTTGAATATATAACCTCAAAAGGAATTGATGGGTCATAAGGGAGTTAAATTTTAATTTTTTGAGGAAACTCCATATTGTTTTCCATTGTGGTTGCCCTAATCTGCATTCCCACTGACAGTGCACTAGGATTCCCTTTATTCCACATTCCTCATGAACAGTTAGTTGTATGGGGATGTAAGGTTAAAGCATAAGGGATATAGTTAACAATGTTGTAATAACTATCTATGGTGCCAGGTGGGTGCTTGAATTATCAGAGGGAACACTTTGTAACCTGTCTAAAGGTCTGTCCTCCTTTCTGTACACCTGAAAGTAATACAAGGTAGCAGTGAATCTAAATTTTGACTGAAAAATAGTAAAAAGAATTATTATTGTATAGATGTTTTATAGATGTTTGTTGAATTGCACTGATCATGAAATTGATAAGTACTACTTTCATCTTGACCACAAAACAGCTTCCAGAAATATGGTGGTTATGATAGGTAGTGATTTTCTGCACATGCTTAATATTGAATTGTCACAACTGAAAGAATGCCTTTCACATAGCTATTCAAAAGTTAATTTTAAAATATCCTTTTTTATTTTTTAAATTTTATTTAGAAATTTAAATTTAATAAGAGTACATAGATTTCAGGTGAACATTTCTATAGCACATGATTATGCTGTGTGCCCGTCACCCAATCATTAATCATTCTCTTATGTAGCATACTTTAAAAGTGTAATGTAAAATGAAAATCAACATAAAACGAAAGTAAAATAATTCATAGAAGACTTGGAAAAATAAAATTTCTAAGTTTTGTATCTATTGCTAAGGCACAACTTGAAAATAATTCTATCCAGTATATTCCCGATTACTTATAATTAATTAATACGTGGGCTAACCAGCTTGAGCGTGGGGCCACTGGCTTGAAGCCCAAGGTCACTGGCTTAAGCAAGGGGTCACTGGCTCAGCTGGAGTCCCAGGTCAAGGCACATATGAGAAAGCAATCAATGAACAACTAGGGTGCCACAAGTATGAGTTCATGTTCCTCATCTCTCTTCTTTCCTGTCTGTCTGTCTCTCTCTTTCCCTTGTTAAAATAAATATAAGTAAATAAATAAATAAATTTCTTACTAAAATTTAATTGACTTGACATAATTTACAAAAAACTCAAACTAATCAATATCTTTATAAACCTGAACTAACAGATACTTAGCTTTCCTATAACAGTAGTATTTGAATTAGGTGATATTACCTGTAAAGTATTTAGCTTGGAAACTCTCCCATAGGAATGATTCATAAATGTGTATTGCTTATGAATTATAAATGAATATAATATATTTAATATGTTTAACCTATGATTGAGATTATTAAAAATTATATTTTAAATATTTTAATACTAAAGACTTTATATAATAACATATATGGATATTGAAACATTTTTAAATATTTAATATGTCACAATTTGAAAAGGGAAAAAACAAAGACAGGTTAAATATTTAATATAAGGCAATGGTTGTTTAACTAGATAGTATTATTGTTCATGAAAAAGTTTAATTTTCACAGTTTATTAAATTCCACCACTCACACAAATGAACTTTTTACATTAAGTATAAAAGAACATTCAGATAATTCAGCAGCATACTAATGCCAGGGAAAATAGGCTGTTTTCACTGAGTGAAATAATTGGAAGGAATGAGAAATGGTTATTAGAGCAGTGAACATAGTAATTTTATTGCATATTCACAGTCTTATTTTATGTAAGACTATAAAATAATGTCATAATCACTTGATCTACCAACAAAACATGTTTTACAGTTGAAATGCCCAATTGAACATAAAACTAGCAGCCTAAAATTTGAATATATGGCAGTATTGTTATAATGATAAAATCTCCAGTGCTGTATTTTGAATATCTTATTAAAATCGATGACCAAGGGATTCTGTATTGTTATAATGATAAGGAATTACAAATTATCTCACACTACCTAAAGTTCTGTCTTTCTTGAAAGAAATTAGTTGTAATGGAAAGGTTACACTAAGAAAACACATGTAATAAAAAGAAAAAGAGCCCTGGTCGATTGGCTCAGTGGAAGAGCGTCAGCCTGGTGTGCGGGAGTCCCGGGTTCAATTCCCAGCCAGGGCACACAGGAGAAGCGCCCATCTGCTTCTCCACTCCACCCCCTCTCCTTCCTCTCTGTCTCTCTCTTCCCCTCCCGCAGCCAAGGCTCCGTTGGAGTAAAGTTTACCCGGACGCTAAGGATGGCTCTGTGGCCTTTGCCTCAGGCGCTAGAATGATTCTGATTGCGGCAGAGCAACGCCTCAGATGGGCAGAGCATCGCCCCCTGGTGGGCATATAGGGTGGATCCCGGTCGGGCACACAAGAGGGTCTGTCTGCCTCCCCATTTCCAACTTCTGAAAAATATAAATAAATAAATAAATAAATAAATAAATAAATAAATAAATAAATAAAAGAAGAAGAAACTTCATTGGTAAATATTTCAAACTCTGAGTTTTTTCCAGATTCTACATCCACATATAGGAAATGCTATTTAGGGGAAAGGTTTATCCACATTAAATTTCCAGAGAAAATGTGCATTTAACTGTAAGATAAAAAATATTAATATTTTTCTTATGAAACATAGCTCAGAATAGGATTAGGATGTGGCAATCACTAGGATCAGTTTACTTTAGATACCAACCATCTCCTGTTTCGTGCTAAAACGCTACATAAATTGTTGTTTATATGGTTGTGGGTTTTATTGAGGGGAGGGGTAGTGTAGCCTTTGTAAATTTATTTAATCCTTTTGTAGTATGTGACATGTACAAATGTTTTACAGAGATAAACTCATTTAATTCAATTCCCATAATAAACCTATAAGGTAAAAATATACTGCATACCATAATCTATTATAAAGCAATGCCTTTTTTTTTTTAAATTTGTTTGCTGCTGCTGCCTCTCCTCCTGACTAGAATGAGCATCCTATCTCAGCAACCACTCCAAATCACTACTGCAAATTCTGCCTCCTTAAGTAAGCCTCTGCTCTTGTAACCTCTCCTGAGGAAGATTCCATGCAACTCTGTCACACATTGGCAGAGCTATTTAGGTTCATGAAAGCATTCCTAACTCTTTTCTCTTCCACTCTTTTAAGTTTTTTGATGGCAGAGCTTCTGCATAATTTTATTTTTGTTTGTTTGTTTGTTTGTTCTGTACACCTAACACCATTTCCAGCCACAGTTGATGACTTCCTGTATAAAGGAATAGCTTATCTTGGACCATTGCAGTTTCCAAACTCCCACTGAAGAGCACTCTTCTTTCTCTTTCTCAATTATTTGATTTTCATACATATACATGCATATACATATTAACATGCATATAAAGACTGTTCTGGCAGACATTTACAATGTAGAGACTTACTTGTTTAACCCTCAAAGTGATACCTTATTTTTATGGTAAATTTTGGGGTAAATTTGAACACAATGCAATTCCTCAAATATCTTCATGATAATGATACTATACATCACTGGTATTAGGAAATAAATCAAAATATAGTTGTTGTTTTTTTTACCCTAACAGAAGAACCACAAGCTATTGGCAGTTTAAGCACTGAGTAGGTGGAAGGAAGTAAAACTGATTAAAATTGTAAAGCAAAGAATATAACTAGCCCTGGCCAGATAGCTCAGTTGATTAAAATGTTGCTTCAATAAGCCATGGTTTCAGGTTTGATCCCTGGTCAGGACACATACAAGAATCAATCAGTGAATATATAAATTATGGAGGAATAAGTTGATGTTTCTCTCTCTATCTCTCTAAAAAAATCAATTTAAAAATATTTTTAATAAAAAATAAAAATCATGTTTCTTAAGTAGGTAGACATTTAAAACTAAATTTAAGTTTATAACAAGAAGAGGAGAAATAAAACAATGTTTTTATCTTTCTCATGACTTCCTAACAATTATTTACATAAATTAAGAAATCAGAAATGAATATGACTATATTTTTGCTACTCATATATCTGCTATAATAAAATACTAATATAATGTTTTGATGTTTTGATACGAGTGCCATAGACATCTTGATTCTATATAATAGGTAATAGATGAATATGAAATAAGCCTTTATGTTCCCTGAGATAGTCATACAAGGTCACATGAACACTAAAATCATTTAAATAATGTTACATTCATATTTCAAAATTAAATTGTATTAGAAGATCTACACCAATAAATTTTGCTTCCATCTCTGTCCCTGTTCACATCAGATCTCTTCACCATCTATACCTACCTACTTTTTGTTTTTTACTTTTTTAACTTACAGGATTTAGCTATGGAAATGAAAATACATGTTTATATATATTCTTATTTTACCCACATCGTAAAATCATAGAATGTATGCACCCTTGAGCCTTAATTTTTTTTCTTTGTCTCTTTATCTTGGTTTTGTAGATCTTTGATGAGCACATCAAAAAATCTTGATCAATGACTTTCTTACTCAGACACACACTATTGTGAGATATTTGGCTAGTTCTGTATTGCTAGTTACTTGGGTCTTTTCTAGTTTCCAGTTTTTTTCCTTTTTACCATTAGAAACAGTTCTTGAATTAATGTTTTTATAAATATCATTTGCATAAGTGCTCCAGGAGTTAGTGATATCAGAGGAATGATGGTGTGAGAAAATACCTTGATCTCTTCCTTCAAAGTTTCAACAATTTGAACAGCTATAACTCAACAATTATTCCCTGCTCAATGCAAAAGATGTCTTCACTAATGAATTACACCAAACATTCAAAGGTCTGATACTTATCCTTCTCAAAATCTTCCAAAAAATTGAAGAAGAAATACTTCCTAACACATTTTCAGGGCTAAGATGCAAAACACTGATACCAAAACCTGGCAAAGACAACACATAAAAAGAAAACTACGGGCTAATATCTCTGTAGAATACAAATACAAAAATCCTAAAAAAAAAAAAAAATACTAGAAAATCAAATACAACAATACAGTAAAAAAATAATCCATCATGATTAAATAGGTTTTATTCAAGGGGCAGAAAGGTAGTTCATCAGATGCACATCAATCAATGTAATACACAGCACTGACAAAACAAAAGATAAAAACAACATGATTTCATCAATATATTCAGGAAAAGCATTTGATAAGATACATCATCCATTTATAATTAAAACACACAATAAAATGTGTATAGAAGGAATGTATCTTAATGTAATAAAGGTCATATATGACAAATCCTTAACCAATATCATATTCGATGGTAAAAAACTGAAAGCTTTTTGTCTGATATCAGGAACAAAACAAAGATGCTCACTCTCACCACTCTTGTTCGACATAGTTCTAGAAATCCTAACCAGAGCAATTAGGCAAGAGAAAAAAATAAAACATCCAAATTGAGAAGTAGGAAGTAAAGGTGCCACATTTTCTGAACACATGATTCTTTATACAAAAAACCCTAAAGAGCTCACAAAAAAACCTATTAGAAACAATAAACAACTATAGTAAAGTTGTAGGATACAAATTCAATGTGCAAAAATCCAGTGCTTTCCTATATGCTAACAATGAGCTTCAAAAACAAACAAACAAAATACCATTTTCTTTTACAATTGCAACCAAAAGACTAGTATACCTAGGAATAAATTTTAAAAAAATGTGTCACGGACCAATATACTAAAAACTGCAAAGCATTATTAAAAGAGATTGAAAAAGCCAAAATAAAATGGAAAGATATTCTATGTTCATGGACTGGAAAAACCAACATAGTTAAAATGGCAATATTACTCAAAGAAATATACAGATTTAGTGCAATCTCAATCTGAATACCAATGTCATTAAAAAAGAACAAAAAATCATCAAGTTTTTTTTTGTTTTGTTTTGTTTTTTGTATTTTTCTGAAGCTGGAAACGGGGAGAGACAGTCAGACAGACTCCCGCATGTGCCCGACCGGGATCCACCCGGCACGCCCATCAGGGGCGACGCTCTGCCCACCAGGGGCGTTGCTCTGCCCCTCCAGGGCGTCGCTCTGCCGCGACCAGAGCCACTCTAGCGCCTGGGGCAGAGGCCAAGGAGCCATCCCCAGCGCCCGGGCCATCTTTGCTTCAATGGAGCCTTGGCTGCGGGAGGGGAAGAGAGAGACAGAGAGGAAGGAGGGGGAGGGGGTGGAGAAGCAAATGGGCGCCCCTCCTATGTGCCCTGGCCGGGAATCGAACCCGGGTCCCCCACACGCCAGGCCAATGCTCTACCGCTGAGCCAACCGGCCAGGGCCCTAAAAATCATCAAGTTTTTATGGAACTACAAAAGACCTTGAATAGCCAAAGCAATTTCAAGGAAAAAAGAAAAAAAGCTGGAGGTATTACACTACCTCACTTCAAATGATACCACAGAGCTACAGTAATCAAAACAGCAGGTATTAGCAGAAAAACAAACATATAGACCAATGGAACATAATTGAGACCCCAAAAATAAACCATATAAATATGAACAATTTTTTACCAAAAAGTCAAAACCACAATAAAGAAAAGAAAGCCTTTTTAATAAATGGTGCTGGGAAATTAGGAAAGCCACAACAAAAAAATAACAGTAGATTACAGATTGTCCCCATATACAAAAATTAATTGAAAATAAATTAAAGACCTAAATATAAGATCCAAAATAGTAAATTGTATGTGAAAAAAAAAACATAGGTACTAAATTTATACCTTGTACATAAAGTGCAAGGCATTGGAAATACAGTCTTATCCCTTCAACAAGCAGTGAAATTAAAAAAAAGGAATATTTTGTGAATTTGACACCAAAGACAAGGTAAGTAAGCACTAAAATGAGTGAATGAATATGTATCAAACTTAAAAGCTTCTACACAGCAAAAGAAATTGAAAACAAAACAAAAAGTCAACCAACTTAATGGGAAATAATATTTGCAAACAAGAGCTCTGACAAGGGGCTAAAATTTAAAAAATTTAAAGGAGTCATTCAACTCAACATCAAACAAACAATCCAATTAAAAAATGGACAGGCCCTGGCTGGCTAGCTCAGCAGTAGAGCATCAGCCTGGTATGTGGAAGTCCCAGATTCCATTCCTGGCCAGGGCACACAGGAGAAGTGCTCATTTGCTTCTCCACCCTTCGCCCTCTACTTTCTCTCTGTCTCTTCTCCTCCCACAGCCAAGGCTCAATTGGAGCAAAGTTGGCCCAGGTGCTAGAATGGCTCCGTTGCAATGTTCCAGATGGGCAGAGCATCACCCCCTGGTGGGCATGCCAGGTGGATCCTGGTTGGGTGCATGTGGGAGTTTGTCTCTCTGCCTCCCTGCTTCTCACTTCAGAAAAATGCAAAAACAAAAATACGACAACAACAACAAAAAAACGTCCAGAATATCTGAACAGACACCTCTCTCAAGACAACCTACAAATGGCCAAGACTATATAATAAGACATTCAATTTCACTAGCTATTAAGGAATGCAAGAAAAAAATTACAATGAGATACTACTTTACACATGCTAGAATAGCTATTATCAATAAGACAGGTAATCACAAGTGTTGGAGAGGTTGGGAGAAAAATGAACCTTCATACACTGCTGTTGGTAATGTGAAATGGTACAACTATTAATGAAAACAGTGTGGAAGATCCTCAAAAAAATTAAGAATAGAGTTACCATATTACCTAGCAACCCCTCTTCTGGGTATCTAACCCAAAAAAACTCATAAACATTTATTCACAAAGATATCAGCACCTTTATGTTTATTGAAGTGCTAGTCACAGTGGCAAAGACACGGAGACAACCAGTGTCTTTCAATATAGGATTATATCAAAAAGATATGGAATACTACTCAACTATAAGAAAAGATGGGCCCTGGCCGGTTGGCTCAGTGGTAGAGTGTCGGCCTGCCATGCAGGAGTCCTGGGTTCGATTCCCGATCAGGGCACACAGGAGAAGCACCCATCTGCTTCTCCACCCTTCCCCCTCTCCTTCCTCTCTGTCTCTCTCTTCCCCTCCCGCAGCTGAGGCTCCATTGGAGTAAAGTTGGCCTGGGCACTGAGGATGGCTCCATGGCCTCTGCTTCAGGCACTAGAATAGCTCTGGTTGCAAACAGAGTACCACCTCAGATGGCAGAGCATTGCCCCCTGGTGGGCATGCCGGGTGGATCCCAGTCGGGAGCATGCGGGAGTCTGTCTGACTGCCTCCCCGTTTCGAACTTCAGAAAAATACAAAGAAAAAAAAAGAGAGAAAAGATGAAATACTGCTATTTGCAACAACATGGATAAACCTTGATAATATTTTGCTAAGCAAAATAAGTCCATCAAAAGAAGCTAAGAACCATATGTGGGATATGAGTAGATACAGACAACAGTATGTGGTTACCTGAGGGAGGGTCATGGTGGGATAATAAAAAGCAAAGGGGGACAAATATATAGTGACAGAAGTTGATTTGACTTTGGGTAGTGGACACACAATGTAATATATAGATCATGTATTCTAGAAATGTACACTTGAAACCTATGTGACACTATTAATCAATGTCACACCGATGAATTTTTTAAAAAGTGCACCTGTCAGTGTACAGATATACATCAATGTTTAATAAACAAAAGAGTTGTTCACTGAAAAAGTCAATGCATATTTAAAGTTGATAAATATGCCAGAATCCTTGCACAGTATCATTTATATCATACTACTTCTAGCTATAATGAAAATGCCAATTTCTCATGCCCCTCCAAAAAAAGTGTATCATGAAATTGTAGGAGTGTTTTCACATTCTTAGGGGTGAAAATACTATTTCAACATAGTTTTAATTTGTAGTTCTTTTAATATGTAGAATTGAGTATCTTCTCATGTCCAAATGCAGTATTTCTTTCTCTGTGAACGCCTGTTTTTATTCTCTGTCCACATTTTTAAGGGCTTGACATTTCTAAGTTCTTTTTAGCAAGTAGATTTTATATTTCAGTTTTTGTTAGTACTTTAAGTTGCAAACATTTTATTTGTCATTTGTCCTTTGAGCTTCTTTTTCTTCTCCCTCTTCCTGTACCCCTTCTCTCTCCTCCTTTCTCTTCTCCAAACATCTCCTTACACAGCTTCCATGTACATTTTAAATTGACCCTTATTTTCAGGATTTCAGTGCTAGAGATAAGGATTTCAATCACTCTTCATACTAATCTGATAAAATTCTAGCATAAGCCAGAAAATGTGTATGTTTTAATTACTTAGAGAAAAATAGCCACAGACACAAAATATAGTAAATTGGGATTTATATCACTGCACTTGAATGTATTGTCTTATTATCTTAGCTCCCCTTTTTCCACCCGGATATCAAATCTCATGAAGTCTAGTTAATGGACATTGCAAACATATCATACTATTTAATTTAAACTACATATTTTTGTTTATGTAAGACTTCTCAAGTATTCAATATATCACCTTTTTCTTATAAAAGTATGACTTAATTTTATGATTTTATGACCTAAATATAAAAAAGTCCTTGGAACTGTATGTCATGCAGTGTTATTAATAATGGGTCATTTTTTTGCAGTTATACAAAATAAAAATAAAATATTTTTATAGAAAGAATGATGTTAGTAATTGGTTTGTATTTTGTTGTTGTTGTATTTTGTCTGAAGCTGGAAACGGGGAGAGACAATCAGACAGAATCCCGCATGCGCCCGACCAGGATCCACCCGGCATGCCCACCAGGGGCGATGCTCTGCCCACCAGGGGGCAATGCTCTGCCCCTCCGGGGCGTCGCTCTGCTGCGACCAGAGCCACTCTAGCGCCTGGGGCAGAGGCCGAGGAGCCATCCCCAGCGCCCGGGCCATCTTTGCTCCAATGGAGCCTTGGCTGCAAGAGGGGAAGAGAGAGACAGAGAGGAAGGAGGGGGGGTGGAGAAGCAAATGGGCGCCTCTCTTATGTGCCCTGGCCGGGAATCGAACCCGGGTCCCCCACACGCCAGGCCGACGCTCTACTGCTGAGCCAACCAGCCAGGGCAGTAATTGTTTCTTTTAAGACAGTATTTTCAGATCTACAAAGAAATATTGTGAGCTTCTTTTGCTTGAATAAAATTCTGGTAAGGGAACCAGAACATTTATCAAGAACATTAGTCACTTTTCCTGTTTGACCAATGAATTTTATTTTAATTATTTGCTTTAAACATAATTGGGAAGATTTGAAAATAGAATGATTCATAACATTCTGTTTGTTATCTTTATAACATGACTTAATTCTAGTTAGAGACTGTTTGTAGATCAAGACTGAGAGGGATCACTTTGAAGATTCCCACTACCATGTATGCGGCTACTGGATTTTTGGGGCTCTGCCCACCATATTTTTGCCTCTCCAAGTTCTTTTATCTGGTCTCCTAAACTATGAGTTCTGAGAGTCTCTGTTTGCACCTCTTTACTGTGCTGTAGTTTTGAAATGCCTTGTTGTAAACTGGTTCATACACAGGGCTCATTTCATTTGTTTCTCTTCTTCCTTAGATTTAGATCTGCGGTGCCTGTTGTCTGATCATTTATATATTTTGTCCAATTTTCTAGTTATTTGTGGCAGAAAAATGTTCTCTAACTTTTCATATTATTGACATACATAGCCCCAGAGAAATGTGAACAGATTAATAAACACATACTTGAAAGGGAATAAACATATTATACTAGTATAACTTAACTTGAATAAATTATACAAAATAAATGTTTTTGACTCAACTTTATTCAACAGGCATTAAGGACTTCTGGATTCCTATAGAATTTGGCCAAAAGAGATCCCCTGTAGGAGATGGGAGGTAGGTTGGAGGGTAAAATCTGGGTATTGACTTCCTAGTTGTGTCTTTGTAAGAAGGTTGGCTATATACGTCAGTGGACATACTCTCAGCACACAAGATTATCAACTCTATAGAACTATTTCTCCTTTTTTTTGGATTCTTATTACTACTCATATTCTTGTACTTTTGGGACTTTAGTAACTCTAGGTTCTGCACTACCTTTTGTGGTTCCCTCTACCACACTTTGAAATACTCCTTTATAAATTACACCCATCTTAGTTTATCATTTTGAGTTTAAGCTATGTTTGGACCAAGACTCCTTTATCACTCTTAATTTATCTATAACATTATGAGAATATGAAATTAATGCATTTATTGCGCACTTTTTACTGGGTCCACGGCCACTAAAATACAAACTCTTTATTGAGGACAGAACCTTTGTCTTATGTCAAAGACAAATTGTACCTGAATGAGTTAAACAGGCAAGAAAAACTCTACTGAACACTACTTCATTAAAGGCAAGATTGAACTCAACCCGGCTGAAATAAAAAGTGAGACATTTTTTAAAGTGGGAGGTTTTTTTAAGGGTTGGAGTGAGCTAGTGGAGATTTCTTAGAGGATAGTGAGCAGTCAAGTGTGTCAGACTGGTCAAAAATTCTCCTCACAAGTATTACTTTGCTTTACTAGAAAGAAGTATTTTCTGAGGCAATGTGGAAATTGATGGAACACTAGAATATACAAATAGGGTCAGTCAAACTATGTACTAAATCATAAATATTATGTAAAATAAACAGGTATCTCAAAAGTACTGAATTTTCTTTTCTTTTTTTTTTTTAGAATTTTGGGTGACTACTTAAGCTTTAAAAATAAACTGAGCTTTTAATGAAATAAAAATTTTGCTTTTCACATATAGTAGCTGTTTAAGCCCATGACAATGACTGACACAAAGGAGGCATCCCTGAACTAGAGTAATATCTTCCAAAGTGAGAAGGTAAGGCAGAGACCATAGTGGTCGCATAGATGCTGTTTTTTTGTGATTAGTTCATCTAAATATTTTCTTTTATACTCCTCAGAGTATTTAGAAATACATTTCAAAGTAATAATTTAAACATTCTGAATCTTGAATCCTAAGTATTAAATTTCCCCTAACTAGAGATATCAAAATAACTTCATTTCAATAGAAAGGATTAAATTAAATACTGCTTCACAATTTTCAATATTCTGAAGCAATTACATTTTTTGTTCCATCATAATCTTAAATGTTAGTTTAAATGAAGATAAATTGGCATTTAATGATTTTTTATAGATTGTTTTATGAGAACAGGTTTTAAAAATAGATATTTCATATAATTAATTTCATTGTATATATAGTTAGTAAACAAAGTCAGAAAGTAAAGATAAACATATTTAATTTACTTTTTCTTAATTATAATGCTTAACTTTTTAACTATAAATATTACTTGTGTGATTACACTAAAATTATAAAACTGATTTTTAATTAAAAAAATTTTTTACAAGTATATATATATATATATATATATATATATATATATATATATATATATTAAAAGCAATTGGAGAAGAAAAGAAATCTGGCCTAAGACAAGTAAATACTAAAGAAAATAAATCTTTAATTTTACTGGTGAAAATAGAGAAATCATTCTAATAGTTTGGTCTTTAGTAAAAACAGAATGTCACAAGTAAAATAAATATGATTAATGGTAAAGATATAGAAAGCAAATTTTAGTATACATAAACTATTCTTATTTTTTATTTACTTGGTAGTTCTGATTACTTAACGTTTGTGAAGACCAAACTAATAGCAATGAGACTGTACTTAAAGCCTACTGCTCTAAACACTTTTTTCTGTATCGGACAGTTTTGGTATCACAAATAATATCCATGTAGAAATGGAGGTTAGTGAAAGAATCCAATAAAATCCAGTACTTTAGAAAAGATAAAGCAGGTTTAACACAGGTAGAAACCTTAAAATTTTTTGTAAATAATGGATATTTGTTTGATTGGCTTTCTTATTGAAAATCCAAGGCTTACTGGCCTGACACATGCAAAACCTATTGCCAATGTCAGTAGTAATGCATCTGAATAATAATTAAAATGTTTAGTTTTTAGAAAAATGTCATATATGATCTATTTAAAACAATTCAGGAAATAAGTTATTTGAGTACATAAATTAGTTTATGTGGGTTGCATCTTATAAGTACTGTCTTCAGTTTCCATATCTATTTTTAATACATAACTAAATTGTATAATACCACTTCTCTAATGAACATAAAAATCAAACAAGTACTCTAACTTCTTTATTAATAGATAGTATATACTCTAAGATTCCAAATATTAATAAAAGTGATACAGTACCGAAAGCAACAAATGAACAAACATAAAAGCAAAACTTATAGACATGGACAAAATATGGTGGGTACCAGAGGGAAGAGGTGATGATGGTAGATTTGACTTTGTGTCACACACAGTACAGTAACCAATGTCATCCCAATAAATTTAATTAAAAAGAGAAAAAAGGAGAGTAATAAATTATGTATTGACTTCCTAGCAGCTCATTTTTCTGTGACATGGTGCAATATAGTTTCTAACCACTAAAATCTTGTAAGTTGAATTCTGTTTACTTTGGGTCAATTTCTTTTTTTTACATGGCAATTTAAAATGTAGTACTTGTAGGCATGATACATGATTTTATTTTTTCTTTCTCCTTAAATGTGCCTTTTGTGAAATAGTAACTATACTTCTGCCATTCTTTTATTGTTGTTTTGAAAAATAATATTTGTATTTTTCAAAAATGCTTCCTATCAATTTTAATTATATATGATTTTTCCTTTTCCTAATACATTTCTGACATTTTAAAAAGATCAAGAAAGGTAATATAAAAGTAATCTCAAGCTGAAAAATGCATTAATGTAGGTGAAATTAACATGGCTGAAGAGTTGTTCTATGTTGCCTGCAGGGGTAGTTAGAAAAATACCAGCACATAATTCTTCTTGATTCATTATATATCCTTACTCTGCAAATAACTAGGCTAGATGATGAAATAACAGTTGTGGACAAGGCCCACCGGGGGTGAGGATGACGAAGACGCAGAGACCCAACTCCAGAGACCAGGTTCAGTGACACAGATCTGCTTTATTCAGGAAGCAAGCTAGCTTATATACACAGGTTCAGCCTATAGGGTGTTACAGAGTATTCTTCAAAGCCAATGGCTGAAAAGGTCAGGGAGCTGCCTGGTTGGCACTGAGTTACTTCCTTACTGTGGGCAAGCTCCCTCCTGGGTGTGTCTAGGAGGGTTTCAAGTGCTGGAGTATTCTCACAGCATTGTATCAGCCACAGCTGCTAGGAGTGTGCTCTGCGCTCTACCTACATTTCCCCCTTCTCTTTTAATTAGGGCCAGTTGGACTTGATGAATAACAGCTTGCTGTTGTTGTCTCTACAGGCAGGATAATGCCAGGGTGGAGAAAAGTAGCCCAGACATGGGGTCTGCCCATGTCTGGGAGTTAGCGGTTATTATAGCACACATAAGCAGGAACAGAGTACCAGGGCCTCGGGGCCCGTCGGGGGCCATTCTTTGGTCTTGCTCTGCTAAAGCCTCCACATACCCCCAGGTGATGGGGCGTGCACGTTGGCTGCGAGGTCTTCTTCTGGAGACTCACTATCTCCTGGTTTGGAGGGTTCATTGGAGGGGTCATCTTGGACACTGGGACTGGCTTAATGTTTCGTCCTGGGATCCAAATTGGATGAGGGCTATTCTCTGGAAAGACATAAGCATAACCTTTCCCTTGCATTAGAAGGGGGTGTGAACCCCACCACTGTGCCGTGGCTGAGTCCTTCCAGCATAGCAACAGTAAAGGGGTTCAGGAGTGGCAACTTTCACTTCTTCGGCTGGCGGAGCTGATGGCACAGTTAGCAATTTGGTTGGTTTTGTTTTTGCGCACTCAGACGCGAGTGTGTTAAACTCAGAGGCTAAGCCACTTTCCTCCTCAGTGGAGGTGGGAAAATAGGGAGGTAGGGGCTCCTCAGGGAGAGGGGTAGCCTGTAATATTTTTGGAATAGGAGGAGGGCCCTCGGTGGGAGATGGCTAGTAGGGCAGGAGTGAGACCAAGAGGGAAGGTTTGTCATTCATGTATTTTGGCCAAATGGACGTGCCTGAGAGCTCAGGCCCAAGTATTGTGGTCCCAAAGATGTGCATCCTGAAACAAATGGTTGAAACCTGAGAGGATTTCCTAGTAGGTACAAAGAACCTTTTTATTAATTTTAACTCACCTACTCTGCAATAGGGCATGGCTGGCTCCAGCTTGTGGGGCTCAGTAGTGAGGGAGAAGGTTTCCCATTGCAGAGGGTCACTCACCCATCCCTTGGATGCTAGTTGGGTTCCTGTTCAGGCGCCAGTTGTGGACAAGGCCCACCGGGGGTGAGAACGACAGAGATGCAGAGCTCCGACTCTGGGGACCAGGTTCAGTGATGCAGATCTGCTTTATTCAGGAAGCAAGCTAGCTTATATACACAGGTTCAGCCTATAGGGTGTTATAGCGTGTTCTTCAAAGCCAATGGCTGAAAAGGTCAGGGAGCTGCCTGGTTAGTGCTGAGTTACTTCCTTACAGTGGGCGAGCTCCCTCTTGAGTGTGCCTAGGAAGGTTTCAGGTGCTGGAGTGTTTTCACAGTATTGCATCAGCCACAGCTGCTAGAAGTGCACTCTGTGCTCTACCTATGAACAGTATATAAGATAGTTTTGTGTGTTTAAAAAAAATCAGGGTAGGGACAAAGGGATTAAAACACTGCTAAGTTAATCATTATTTCTAAGGCAATATGAAAAGATATTTAAGAGAATCACATTTGAATGAGATTTGAAAGAGTATTTAAGGAGAGATATGATATGACCCAAACTGCTTTGTAAATGTACTTGTCAATTAAAGGTAATAAACTCAAGAGTGGAAAGTCTTAGGATGGTTAAAAAGAAATATACCCTACAAGGTGAGGAGAAGCATGGGGATGACATGATGACCATTAGGCTGATATTTTGCAAGCTTTGGATGTGACATGATGAAGACAGGTAATTCTAAGTGGGTAAGAACTAAATAAAACTAGTTTGGGAGGGCAGAAGTTCAAATAAATGTGTTCTCAGGGTTATGAAAAAAAAATAGGTTTGAGGGGCATTGCACTTTGGGTGAACAGGGCATCTGAGAAGAAACATTTTAGTAAGAAATTGAACTGTTGATTTTTAGATTAAAAATTCATCAGATTTGAAATAAATACTACTACTAAAATACATAATAATGTAGAGAATTAATGCCATAGGTAGAATTGGCCAGAAAAAGAATACAGAATTATGAGAGAAAAAGATTTAAATATAAATATGAAAGAACACCAAAGTACACAGAGCAAGCAGAGGAAAATGTCAGAGAAAACTTAGAATGTTCTAGGGGAGGTAGAAAGTAACTTGTTAAGATAAGAAAATAAGCCATTGAAGTGGAACCTTGAAGGTTAGTCATTTTCTTAGCAGGAGTAAATCCATTTATTAGACTAGTATGTCAAAATTCATCTTACAGTGGACATGTAGGCAAAATAACATGAAGAATTAAAGTAGACTCTAAAAATTTTGGTATTTAAAGGAAGACAAGCTAGAAAAAAGGGAATTTTAGAATGAAACAACTTAATTTTTTTGTAAATATAATGTAAAGAATCAATATTATTGCATCTGAGAGTTAACATAAAGAAATTGTAGCTATAAATGATAAAGTTTATATTTAAAGAAATAAGGTACTGAAACATAAGAAGTTATGTTAGTACTCTTTAATCACAAAATAAGAAATTTCTAAATAAACTACTCTAACTCTCCAAAATTTTATTTTTACTAATGGAAGTAATAAGAATTTATTCAGTTAAGAAAATGATAGGCTTAACCTAGTAGAGAAGCATTAATGGAGGCTGAAGGAATCACAACAAGAGCTGAATACAAAAGACAACTAGGAAGACATGTGGCTAGAAGTGTAAGGTCAGTTCCACTTGTGACTGATATCAGCCCATACACCATGAAATGCCTGTACCAATTGCTAAATTATTAAACTATATCCATATTAGCTAATAAATGATCATATGCAAAATTTTACTGATCATATACACAGTCTTCCAATTGCATATTTGTTATCCATGGTATTCTGTTTCCACCAAGAACCTCAAAATGTTCAGGATCCAGATCAAAGGCAAATAATTTTTGGCAAAGCTAGGGAACTCTAAAACTTTACTTTACTTTTAACATCTGTGTCATTTTGAGAGAGACTGATATACTATTTTTATAGATACATGGTTTCAACATCAGTGTAGGAAGTAATGTAGGAGGACATATGGGTATATAATTTAACAGATAAATGAGCTCAAACAGAAAGTTCATAATTGAACAAAATTTTTTTTTCAAAAATGAACAGAATAAAAGTCAAGTGTTGAGTGAAGCTAAATCATGAAAATGACCCATAGTATCAAAGATGTTTCTAAGAAAGTTTATGGCCTGATTCCCATCAGTCCTTTTGCCGTTGGTAAGGAAAGATGAGTCCTAAGGTGTTACTAATTCATATAGCATCTGACACCTACACTGGACCTTTTATATCTTCAGAAATGAACTGAAATTATTTTTACTTATTAAACATAATTTAATTAAGATTATTGCATCTGACCATTTTTTTCTCTTTCTCATGTTCTTTAGAAGTATGCCCCCTTTGTACAAATTATAAAAAGGTATATTTTATGGATAGATAATTTATAAAAGTCATTCACTCAAGAGATAATTAGGCAAAAGTCCCCTGTGCTCTGAGTTGACCTCACCATGGAAGGATATGGAATGAATTTGTATTTAAGTTCCACTTGATTCTCTTTAGCAAGACACCATCTGTCTGTACACCTGGGAAGGGTAGGCTTATTATACTTCCCCATGTGCTCATATAGCTGTAATGGTTTTTGGATGAGTTGATTATAAACTCTATGGTTATCTTGTATCAGAATTTTCTAGAATTTACAAAAAGCTATAACTCAAGTAGCTTTAAAGTAGCCACTTTGGACTTAATAGCCTTTATATTTTCTTCCGTTGTTGAGCCTGCACGATGACTCCTCATGTCCTCCTTTGTCCTATTCTTTTCATAATCACTTAAATGTGTGGTGTTGACACCACAGGTTTTAAAGCTTTTGGAAGAAAGTTTTCAGAACTTATCTTAGAGTAAAAAGTTTTCATGGTATTATTTTTCATGTATGGTAGTTCTGAGTCTATTTTTCTTAAACTTCACATAAACTCCTGTCGTTTATCTTGGGCTCTGTAACTACACTCATTCTTGTAGACAACTGTTGAGTAGCTTTGCCCTTTACCATTTTTCCTTAGAAAGTAAGCTAGCCTTTTCACATTCTGTAGTTAGAGCATGTGGAAAATGCAGTATTTATGAGTTTGAATTGCTTGAACTCCCAGCTATCATATATATGCATTCCAATTTTTGATGTATTAAGATTAAAAAATAAATTTTAAAAATATTTTGATCTTATTTCTCAAATAAGCCCATTAACTGGATTCAGAAATGGACACTTAGATCTCAAAGACCCTGTGGCACAGCAATATTTCAAAAGGGGGAAAGACTATCTGGTGGCATTCTGTTCCAATGCATCACAAGTGCAATAGTGCTTTGAGAATATACTACATAGTTTCATCTATTAGTAAAGATATGTAGAGAGGAGAAATGTTAGTTTAATTATTTATTAGTATAATGTGTCATCACAGTGTCACCAGCTGGTGCTCAAACACATGGCCCCAGGTATGAGATGTGTTCATATTTTTTATGTTGTATCCTTGAATCCAGAGAAAATAAACTTGTGGTAACTATTATACAAAGATTGTCAAGAGAAAGTGTTATAATTGTAGTGTGGAGATAAACACTTCCAAAAATGTCAACTAGCGAATGATTATATTTTAAATTTTCTTTATAAAGCTGCTAACTAAAAACTTTTATCACAAATTGCAATTAAGTTTTATATTTTTTTGATAGAACATTTTATTGTAAACCATGACTCTTCTTTTAGGAAAAATTAATTTGGAGTCTATATTTACTTTTGATAAGGAATGTTCTATTGGTATACTGGGATGAGTATACTATCTATTAATGAGTCAATGATGATAGAAGAGATAGATATTCAATAAATAAATGAGTATACCCCTTACATATCTATTAAAAAACTAGTCACAGGCCCTGGCTGATTGGCTCAGTGGTGGAGTGTCAGCCTGGCATGTGGGAGTCCTGGGTTCAATTCCCGGCCAGGGCACACAGGAGAAGTGCCCATCTCCTTCTCCACCACTCCCCCTCTCCTTCCTCTCTGTCTCTCTCTTCCCCTCCCGCAGCCGAGGCTCCATTGGAGTGGAGTTGGCCTGGGCGCTGAGGATGGCCCCATGGCCTCTGCCTCAGGTGCTAGAATGGCTCTGGTTGCAACAGAGCAATGCCCCAGATGGGCAGAGCATCGCTCCCTGGTGGGCATGCCGGGTGGATCCCGGTCGGGCGCATGCGGGAGTCTGTCTGACTGCCTCCCCGTTTCCAACTTCAGAAAAAACAACAACAACAAAAACAAACAAACAAACAAAAAAAACTAGTCACATTTTTTTTTTGCATAAGTAACTTGTTTATGAAGGTAGCACCCTCATGAATGAGATTAGTACTCTGATGAAAGGGATTCCACAGAACTCCTCATGTCCCTTTTTGTCATGTGAAAATACAAGAAGTATAAAGAACAGAGTCTTCACCCAACTATGCTGGCACCCTGATCTTATACGTCCCACCTCTAGAACTCTGACTGATAAATTTCTGCTGTTTATAAGCCACTCAGGGTGTGGTATTTTGTTGTAGCAGCCTGAACAGACTAAAATATCAGTCATGTAAGTACTTCCTAATAACACCCAATTCAGAATAAATACCCATTTCCTTAAACTCTTCAAATTACATAAGAAAAGCTAAAATCCTTTTTTTTTTGAGAGAGAGAGAGAGAGAGAGAGAGAGAGAGAGAGAGAATGGGACATAGTGAGACAGCATGCCGCATTTGCCCTGACTAGGATCCACCTGGCAAACCCGTCTTGGGTAAATGCTGGAATCAATCAAGCTATTTTTAGCACCTGAGATTGACCATTCAGACCAACTGAGCTATCCTCAGGGCCTGGGACCAAGGCTGGAACCAATTGAGCCACTGGTTATGGAAGAAAAAGGAAAAGAGAGAGGGGGAAAGAGGCAGATGGTCACTTCTCTTTTGTGCCTTGACTGGGAATCAAACTCTGGAAGTCCATATGCCTGGCCAATGCTCTATACACTGAGCGAACCAGTCAGAGCTGAAACCCTTTTAATGATAAGTCTTTTCTAAATCCTATTACTGAGACACTAAACAATTCCCATTGTGCGTGTTTTCCCTTGCTACAATAAATCAGACTTCCAATGTATTAAACCATGTATGTCCATAGTGATCTTCATCCAGATGGCATTGACAAAGAAATTGTAATCAGAGATGTAATAAAGAAAAATGTTTCAAAGCACAAAAAAGTTGTAATTTGTGGGGGTGGGGGGCGCAAAGGATAATTGAGATCATTGAGGCAGTGATTGGCAAGGAGATATGAGGAGTTGATTCCAGGAGGATTATGGATTTTTCTAAGAAAATAATAATAATAATAACAGTATGGATTAAGAGCTTTGTCAGTGCCAATATTTTAACTAATTTAAGTATAGCACTGTTACTATCTACATATTTATGTGAAAAATATGAGGCAGAAAGACGTTATAAAACATTCCCAAGGTCACACAGCTAATAGTGTCAGAACATAGACTCACAAAATTCAATTCATAATCTATATTTCAGCTGTATTCTGTACATAAAAGCACAAATGTATATTACTATTTGATAAAAACCAAAATATTCAATAGTACTAGATGTAAAATAACAATAGTTATTTTCATATTCTAATAATTATGAGGGAATAGTGCCTAAAAGAATATTGGCTATTGGCCCTGGCTGGTTGGCTCAGCAATAGAGCATTGGCCCGGCCTGTGGAAGTCCCGGGTTCAATTTCCGGTCAGGGCACATAGGAGAAGTGTCCATCTGCTTCTCCACCCTTCCCCCTCTCCTTCCTCTCGGTCTCTCTCTTCCTCTTCAGCAGCCAAGGCTCCATTGGAGCAAAGTTGGCCTGGGCACTGAGTATGGCTCTGTGGCCTCTGCCTCAGGTGCTAGAATGGCTCGGCCACAACAGAGTGATACCCCAGATGGGCAGAGCATTGCTCCTTGATGGGCATGCCATGTGGAACCCGGTTGGGCGCATGCAAGAAGTCTGTCTGACTGCCTTCTGCTTCTAACTTCAGTAAAATACAGAAAAAAAAGAATATTGGCTATCATACTTATTTCATATTTAAGTTTTTCTAGGAGTATGTATTAAAGCAGTAAACATCCATGTGAGAGAGCTAGGATACTTGGGCATGAGTCACAAAGATGCCGCCATGCCAGTTTTACACAAGCTCTAATTAAATGAGACATTCTAAAATTCATACTTCATATGTCCTAAAACCTAGAAAGTTCAGTAGTTTCAGAAAACTGTATGGAGAAGAAGAATGAAATAGAGTCAAATAACAGACTTAAAACACCTTCTGCATTTAAGTGTAGAATTATGGAATGATATAAGCAGGGGAAAGGTGACAAGAGAAGATTTGAATAGAGGAGAAATTGAAAGTTTTTTTTATGATTAATATGGCAGGCAGAATAATGATCTCCCAAAGACAAAGATACCATATTATAATTCTGAAACTTGTGAATATTTGATATTGTATAGATTTAATTAAGAAAAAAAAATTCCTGGATTATTTCAGAAAACCCAACCTAATCACCTAAGTCTTTAAACTCAGAGAACTTTCTTTAGTTTGAGGCAAAAGACAAGTGTAGGTGAAAAAGAATCCAAAGAGATTTCAGGATAAGAGGGATTTGACATGCTGCTTCTGATCCTAAGTTGCAGGGGGCTCATGTGCAAGGACTCTAAGAGCTAAGAGTAACCCCCAACTGTTAAATAGCAAAAAAAAGGGGAGCTCAGTCCTACAATTACAAGAAACTGGGTTCAGCCAATAACTTGAATGAGATTGAAAGCAGATTAATGTTAGCATTGTGAAACCCAGGCCATAGAAACGAACAGAGAGAGCCAATCTAAACTTCTGACACACAACTACGAAATAATAAATTTGTGTTCTTCAAGCTATTAGCTTTGGGGTAATTCATTACAAAAGAAAACTAATACAGTTAGTTTGGACATTTTAATATTTTAAAATAAGGCTTTTAATATTTATAAGTACCCAAAAAGTTATAGGATTTTTTCATTTATGATATCTATAGGCAAGTAGGAAGAAAATATTTAAAAATGTGCTGAAAGACAGTTATGAGAAGAAAAAAAAATTATTCAATAGCTATCATCTAAATTGTAGCATATGCTGTAACAATTACTCAAAGTCATAAATTTCAGATATAAATCTCCTGGGAGATATCCAGATTTCCAAGAAATACAGCCTTGCCTAGAAACATATCAAAAAAATGTGAAATGAGTGTAAGCCAGCAACTGGGTCCTCAATTCAGTCCACTGAGAACCAGGTGTTGTCTAAAACAATGTTATTCAGGCCTGAAAATCATATTGACTAGATCTGCCCATCTAAATCTAGGATAACATGATGCTCACACTAGAAAACTACCCAGCCTGAGGTCAACCATGCCAATTCCTTCAGAGTTGCCAATGCCCTTAACCTTAAGGCTTCAGAACCAAAAACTTCTTGAGTTTAAGACCAGAAAACACCAAACCAAGCAGGCATTCTCAATTTGGACTTATTACTCTTGTCTTTATTAACTGCATATATCTGTTTTTATTTTTATTTTTTTCTCTTTTCTCATCTGTTCTCCCTCAAAACTCATCCTGTTTCTTTTCTTTTCTCTGACAAGCATATTTTTAAGGCTAATTTTTAGTTTCCAAACATATCTAAAATTTAATAAAATGGTCTTGATGCAGGAAAGAAATTAGGAACAAGTAAAATATATCTTCATATAAAACTATATAATACCATTCTCTATCAGGGGTCCCCAAACTTTTTACACAGGGGGACAGTTCACTGTCCCTCAGACTGTTGGAGGGCCGCCACATACAGTGCTCCTCTCACTGACCACCAATGAAAGAGGTGCCCCTTCCGGAAGTGCGGCGGGGGGGAGGGGGGCAGGATAAATGGCCTCAGGGGGCCGCATGCAGCCCTTGGGTCATAGTTTGGGGACGCCTGCATCTATTAACGCAGGGTGGGGCAAAAGTAGGTTTTCAATCTTGAGTATGTGTAAGAGTTTATTCTTGTATTATATATTTTAAATGAACAATTGTATAGCCTTGCCCACCCTTGTATAACACAGTTGCCTAAGACTTTCTAAGCACATAAATAAAAGCCATAATCATTAAGCACAAGATTTGTAAGTGGGCTTGCCATTAAATACGGTAGCATTATTAATATTATGACGTTGTATTCTAACACTGATTGGGCTACATGCTAATTTAATTCAGAGCTTATTTATTTACTTGTGACAGAGACAGAGAGACAGAGAGAGGGACAGATAGGGACAGACAAGAAAGGAGAGAGATGACAAATATCAATTCTTTATTGTGTTCGTTGATTGCTTTCTCATATGTGCCTTGACTGGGGGACTACAGCAGAGTGAATGACCCCTTGCTCAAACCAGTGACCTTGGGTTCAAACTGGTAGGTTGTGCTCAAACCAGATGAGCCTGTGCTCAAGCCGGAGACCTAGGGGTTTTGAGCTTAGGTCCTCTGCGTCACAGTCTGATGCTCTATCCACCGCAGCACTGCCTGATCAGGCCAATTCAGAGTTTATTAAACTAAAATTTATTCTTAAATTTTAGGTATGAGGTAAAATAATAATCAAATGGTATACTTTAAAAGTGGCAAATCCTCATTATTAGAGTGTTGGATAAATATGAAATTTGATTATCTAATAACAAAGCCTTTGTACTTTTAAATTCATATTTAACAATACAGTTTGTAATCAGTATATATTATTTTAGTATTATTGAAATAAATGAGAAAAAACAATTATATATAGACTGTTGGGCAGATAAAATGTATTATGCTCACTTTGTTAAAGATGGCGCTGCCCATGTGGAGGCCGTTGCCCAGGTGATATCAATGTGTGTCTCTGTGGGCTGTGGGCAGGCAGAATCTTTGTAGCCTGGGGATTGGTTTTGGGATTAAGCCTTTCCCACTCTTTTTGATGTGGGGTGGTACAATCCCATCATGCCCCAGATAAGTGACTTTGTATTAGAGACTTCCCTATTTTGTATATTGGATTAAAGGTTTGGATTTCTACACTACAAAATAGGGGCAGAACGGGAGCTTGCTCTCTTGGTTCCTGAGATTATCATTAGAGGAGAGAGCAGAGAGGAGAGGGGAGAAAGGCCATGTGGAGGAGGCCAGGAGAAGCAGCCAAGATGGCGGAGTGTTGAGTGAGAAGCCAGTTAGTGCAGAGTTTGTGCAGGGAGAAGGAAGGAGATGGGGATCAGAGATGAATAAGTCTGGTGAGCTAGAAACCTTTGATTCTAGGAAACTCAGATAAGTCAGTAGCTTTGTAAAGCACTGAATGTGAGTGGGTTTTGGAGCCCAGTGTGTGTTTTTGCTTGCTCGCCGGGATTAAAGATTATGGCCCACCAACTTTTGGCTCCGTTGTTTCTTTACCGACTGTCCGAATCCCATGTGAACCTGCATGGGCCAGGCTGCTGTGATAGTGGCCCTGGACACTGGCTTTACATTTGGCGTAGTCTGTGGCAGGATTCGATACAGATCGGCAAGGAGCCTTTGAGTGGTGGAGTAGAGGACTGGCTAGTGTTAGGGTTCCCCATGGCTGTCCTTTTGGGGATTGTAGGCTGGCTGACTTTTACAGCCATGCGTGAGGAAACTGAGAGCTCTGTGGAAGAGGCTGCCTGGGACCTGCAAACCGAGCAGTGGAAAGAGCTGGAGCGAACTTGGGAGAAACAGATGCTGACCCTGGAGCTGGAGAAAGCGCTGGAGGAGCAGGCTGACCAGGTTTGTGAGGTTCACCTGGAAATGGAGCAGCTGCTGGAGGAGGAATCACAGGTTCGTGAGTTGCAGATTGCCCTGGATGTTGTGGAGAGCCAGCAGCAGCAGGAGGCCAGGGCTGAGGCTGCAGCTGAGGCTGGGTCTGGAGCTGCAAGGTCTGTGGAGCACAGGGCGACAGCAGCCCGGGGCTCGAGCCCGGCAGCGGGAGTTGGTGTTTTCAGTTCCTCTTTGGAGGATGAGGAGAATCGGGCTGGAGTTGCAATCCGCAGTCTCCAGAAGATGAGAGCCCAGCTGGAAGGAGAACCTACTACGGCTCTGGTAGGTCTGCGATTTTGGGACATAGGGCTCGACACGCTCTCCGGAGCAGAGATGAAAATGCTGACTGCCATTGCCATGTGCTCCTCTTTGGGACAGTGTAAGACATGCCAGAATGGCAGGAATGAGGGGGGTGGCTGATGCCCCATGTGTGTGGCCTGATTTCCTGGACTAGGACCGGAGTGGGCATTGGCTCCTTTGTTGGATGGATTTACGGATTACGGATTTTGGACAATGTGAAATACCCTGATGGGGGTGGTGGGTGGCTTTGCTGGAAGCATTCCCCTGCCCCGGGAAGCTTTTCCCATGGCTAGAAAGAAGGCCGAGGACATTTTGCGCTAAGTGCTGAGAGACTGGTGAAATGTACCTTTGTAATTGTTGAAACTGTATGATTTTTGCTGTGGTAATTTGTATAATGTTCTAATTTCCTTGCACAGGGATGCCGGTGGTATAGATTGTGGGTAGTAAAGTGAGCATAGGGGTGGATTGTTGGGCAGATAAAATGTATTATGCTCACTTTGTTAAAGATGGCGCTGCCCACGTGAAGGCCGTTGCCCAGGTGATATTAATGTGTGTCTCTGTGGGCTGTGGGCAAGCAGAATCCTTGTAGCCTGGGGCTTGGTTTTGGTTTTGGGATTAAGCCTTTCCCACTTTTTTTGATATGGGGTGGTACAATCCCATCATGCCCCAGATAAGTGACTTCGTATTAGAGACTTGCCTATTTTGTATATTGGATTAAAGGTTTGGATTTCTACACTATAAAATAGGGGCAGAACGGAAGCTTGTTCTCTTGGTTCCTGAGATTATCATTAGAGGAGAGAGCAGAGAGGAGAGGGGAGAAAGGCCATGTGGAGGAGGCCAGGAGAAGCAGCCAAGATGGTGGAGTGTTGAGTGAGAAGCCAGTTAGTGCAGAGTTTGTGCAGGGAGAAGGAAGGAGATGGGGAACAGAGGTGAATAAGTCTGGTGAGCTAGAAACCTTTGATTCTAGGAAACTCGGATAAGTCAGTAGCTTTGTGAAGCACTGAATGTGAGTGGGTTTTGGAGCCCAGTGTGTGTTTTTACTTGCCCGCCGGGTGCAAACTAGGATTAAAGAAGATGGCTCATCAGTTTTTGGCTCTGTTGTTTCTTTACCGACTGTCTGAATCCAATGCGAACCTGCATGAGCCAGGCGGCTCTGTGATGGTTGCCCTGGCTTCTGGCTTTACATAAACCAAGACCTGGTACATCGTATTTCTAATATAAAATCAAGATCAGTGATTTCTTTCTAACCCAGTATCATTCATCATATCCAATTACAGTTGTTAATTAGAATCTTATTTCTTTGATAGTTCTGTTTGTGATTAATTTATACATTCATCTTTGACTTACAGTTGCATAAGCACATATGCAAAGGAGTTTAAACATAGTTCTGTGTTTTCAAAAGTAAAGTAACACAAAATAGAGGCATAGAATTATATTTTATTTAAAAATAACATAACGTTTCAGTTTGAACATATTTCTTAACATAAGGAGTACTGTAATTAGGATATTTAAATTTGTAACATGTCTTGCACTATGCTTCCTATATCATCTTATTAGTTTCTCCAAATTAATTTGGGATCTCAAAATGAAAATGAATTTTTTTTCTTTCTAAGTGTATTGTCACTAACATCAGTGTGATATTTAGCCAGAATAATCTGTTCACACTTACTTGCTGGTAACATGTAAATAACACCTGGTTCTATGCATTTGCAGGTTGGTTTTCTAAGCCAAATAATATTAAACAGATAAAAACACTACATTTGGAAAATATGGAGTGCCAAGATTTGTGTGGGTCCATCTGACAGAAATCATAAACTACTGAATAAGAGACACTGTAAATGAGAAGAAAGAAAAAAAAATAGTCTGTCTTCTTTTTTAGACTGCTTATTATTTTGTTTTATAATTTTACTTTTGTAACCTTTTGGAAGTAGTATTAGTTTTTGTCAGCTAACTGATAAGAGAGATGTAAAAAGGAGAAAAACATTTCAAAAGTATTTACTCTATTTACATATGAATAAACTCATCCTGGTTCTTGTGGGGAAGAAGCCCAACTCCTGGAAAAGATAACTTTCTTCTTATTACTGACAATAGTGATTTCTTAAATCACTAAAACAATCAGTCTGAAATTTTGGAATTCTAAAGTACAGTATTAGCTTGAAGTGTATTGGAAAATGAGCTTGCTACTTAACAAAAATGAGTTTATATTTCAAAGGAAACATTTATTTTTTATTTTATCATTGTGCTTTCAAATCATCACAAGGAGTTGTTATAACTAAATCTCACTTCAATTTGTAAACTCATGGGTGAAATGTACTTTTTTCCATATTACCAAAATTAGCATTGAGAATTTCTTCTTTTTTAGAGGTAGGGAGGCAGGGAGGAAGTGAGACAGATTCCCACATGTACCCCAATCAGGATCCCCCTGGTAAGCCTTCTACAAGATGATATTTTGCCCATCTGGGGATGTTGCTCCATTGCTCAGCAACGAAGCGATTTCAGCAACTGAGGCGAGATCATGCAGACATCCTAAGCACCTGGGACCAATACTCTCTCGAATCTTTTGAGCTCTGGCTGTGGGAGGAGGAGGAGGAGAGAGAGAGAGAGAAATAGAAGGAAGGAGGGATAGAGAAGCAAATGGTCTCTTCTCTAGTGCACCCTGACTAGGAATCGAACCTAGAACTTGGCCACACGGTGGGCCAATGCTCTACCACTGAGCCAACTGGCCAAGGCCAAATTTCTTTCTTTTTAAATCTATTCATGATGCAAACAGATCCATGTCAGTAACTTCTTCCTTGTAAATACTGACATCACTGTTAAAAAATAACAAAAATATGCCATGTTCTGAACAGATGCAATTATACACTTTACTTATATGAATTATGATAGAACAACAAAAACAACAATAACTATGTATACTTTTGTAGTTCCTGACAATGATTTGATAATCTTTACATTTTCTGGTATACTTTAATAAGAAAAATTCCCTAAAATCTCACATTTAAAAGATTTCTTCTTTATTGAACTTTGTATCTGATTAATGTGAGAGTGGGTAGATATTTTTAAAATAATAAAATATGTTTGTAAGGCCAAGGGCCGCCACCATCTTGGCCATTCACATGCAGAAACCTGCTTTTCCCCTGGAAGGCAAGGGATCAGGGAGGAAAAAGTAATCCTACTGCACCTCTCAGTAGTGGGGGCAGAATCTCTCTTCCCTTCCTGCTCTTTCCTTTCAAAATTTTCTGGTGTGAAAACCTCTCCTCCAGGAAACATTGGCAAAACAATGGCCCTTCCCAAGCAGGAATGTAATTTGAAATTTCACAGACATATATCTGATGCTGCCCAGCATCATTTTCTAACAATAAAAGTGAGCAAAATAAAAAAATACAAATTTTACAAACTCATTTGCCCAACATTCCACCCCTTTTGTTCACTTTGCAATTCTCAACACAAACATTCCTATGCAAGGAATGAGATATATTATACAAACAAATTACAGTAACAGTACAAGTCATACAATTTCAACAATTACAAAGGCACCCTTTACCATGTCTCCCTGAGCACTTTACCCAAAGTAAAAAAAAATGTCCTTGAAGCTTCTCTCCAATTGGATGAAAAGTTTCCTGGTGCAGGAGGGCCTCTTGCAGAACTGTCTCCACCATCAGGGTCTCTCATATTATTCAAAAGCTATATAACCATCCAACAAGGGAGCTGATGTCCCCTTCTGGTCACAATCCAAAAGTCAGTCCACACACATGGGGTTTCAGGCCTGCACCCTCATCTCTGCCATCTTGGCAGCTCTTAAGACACTGCTCCAATGAGGAGCACCTGACAATGGCGGCCAACATTTCTACCTCTGCCCCAGAAAGCAGGCTGCCATCCACCCCTATGTCCCATAATCGTAGTAAGCAGACTACCAGGGACTCAGTAGGTTTCTGCCTAAATTGTGCCCCCAACCCCATCAGCTCTGCCTGGGTATAGGGTCGGACCACAGAGTGTTCCTTTCCCTGAGGAGGAGGCTGTGGCTGTCCCTGAGGGACTTTTTGCTGCTGGGTTTTTACCTTCTTGGTGACCCTGGTTGGGCTCTGAGTGTGCGTATGGAAGCTTTAGCCTGAGCCTTCTCATCCTCAGAAGAGGAGTTGCAAATGCCTGCTCCGGCTGACTCAAAGCCAGTCCACCAGCATGAATGCTACTGCTCCTTTGGCGACTGTTTAGGCTCCTGTGGCTGCTGGCTTTTGGACAGAAGATGAGACTCAAGCTCTTGAACCCACAGTTCTTTCTCCAACAACTGCCAGTGCCAACATTCAGCTTCCAGGGCAAACTGCAACTTGCAAACCCATAATTCCTTCTCCAGTGCTCACTCCAATTCCAGGACTGCATCCCTTTCTCCCATGGCCATTCCAACTTCTTTCCCTTCTTGGTTTGCAGGTCACAGGCAGCCTTCTGCACAGAGCTCTCAGTTTCTTCTTGCAGGGCTGTAAAAATCAGCCAGCCCACGGTCCCCAAAAGGACCGCCATGGGGAACCATAACAACAGCCAGTGGTCCCCATCCCCCGGGCCACAGACTGGTACCCGTCCATGGGCCATTGGTACTGGTCCACAGAGAAAGAATAAATAACTTATATTATTTCTGTTTTATTTATATTTAAGTCTGAACGATGTTTTATTTTTAAAAAATGACCAGATTCCCTCTGTTACATCCGTCTAAGACTCACTCTTGATGCTTGTCTCGGTCACGTGATACATTTATCTGTCCCACCCTAAAGGCTGGTCCGTGAAAATATTTTCTGACATTAAACCAGTCCGTGGCCCCAAAAAAGTTGGGGATCACTGCTCTACCCTACCCCTCAAGGGCGGTGGCAGCTCCATATCAATCTGATCCAAAGCCAGTTGTAACACCAAGGGCCACAACCATTGTGGCCATTCATATGCAGGTTATCGTTGAATTTGGGAAGATGGTAAAGAAACAGTGGAGATGGAGGATGGTGGGACATTCTGTTTATTGGCGTCTCACCAAGACAGGCAAGCCACAAGAAAGACCTGGAGGGCAAGGGATTAGGGAAGAAAAGGAACTCCTACTGCACCTTTCAGTAGTGGGAGTAGAATCTCTCTTCGCCCTCTGCTTTTTCCTTTCAAAACTTTCTGGTGTGAAAATCTCTTCTCCAGAAAACATTAGCAAAACAACGGCCCTTCCCAAGCAGAAAGGTAATTTGCAGTTTCACAGACATATATCTGATGCTGCCCAGCACAATTTTCTAACAATAAAAGTGAGCAAAATATGAAAATACAAATTTTACAAACTCATTTGCCCAGTAGGGCCCAAGCTCTATGTCAACCAGGTACCCCTGATTTGACTTCCCCATGCAGTGGGACACTCCTGCTTAACAGTAGGTCTGGCAGCCTCTTTAAGACTACTCTTGAGGTGGCTATGAGGATTCTATTTATTGGTACTGAGACCAACTGCCACCAGAGGACAGACATAACTGACATACAATTTAGTTGAAGAATTGCACAAGCATTTTATTATTCACAAATTCTACAGTTTGCCTGAATGCAGCTTAATGGGGCTCTATCAGCATGCTCCTTTCAGCTGTCCTTGGTCAGAGTGGCTTGGAGAGAGTCCATGTTCAGTGTTGGAGTCTGAATGACTAATGCAGTTGGGGGCCCCTCGGCTTTAGTACCCTTTCTGGCATATGCCTTCGAACAGGTGTTCGAAGCCACTTTTTGGGAGTTCCTAGCTGGGAGCTCTTTTTTTTAATGTTTATCTAAAGAGTTGTCACATCAAGCCACTTTTTATCTATATATAACTTCACACACACACTAACTGGGTCTTGCGCAAAAGGCATATTCTTGTTTATCATATCTGTACACATTAGATTAGTTCCTACCCAGAGGATGTATCCTTAATGGCTTTTAATATTATATATTAACTTGTTTCTATATATATTTTATATTTTTCTATATTTCTATATATTTAGTTACTATAACATTATATTACTGTAACAAGATAATTCATGAATTCTCTCAAACAAAGATATTTCTTTAGGTTTATCATGTGATAAATTGAAGATGATAATAGTGCACTGTCTGAAGTAGATATATAGAAAGTTAATTTGTGGATTGATTTGTTCTAAGTAAACAGAGAAAACATTTGAGAATAGAGTCTTATTTGAATTAAAGATTTTGAAGTACAAAGTAGAAGCAACATGTAAGATGATAAAGAAAATTTTCAGGAAAATGGCAAGAACAGAATCTGTCTCTAAATGAATCACTAGGCTTTGATAGAAGATGCACTGACCAAATAAATATGTGCTAGAAATTACAGGTTATGTTATATGTATGCATATATTATTTATAAACATATACTACTCTATAACCTTTCATAGTATTGGGAATCATTCCCATAATTAAAAAGAGACAAAACATTTTTGTTGTTCTTACCCAAAGTTGTTATAAGAAAAATGAAAATAAAAAATGAAACAATATTTCAAATTAGATATTGAAAACCTAACAGAAAGACATACATATATTATTACATTGTCATTAAAGGTGACCGAAACCCTGGGGCTTCTCTCTCCTCAGTTCTTGTCCCACTCACAAGAAAGAATTCAGGTGAGAGGCAGCGTGTAGCATTCAAGCAAAGCAAACAGTTTATTAAGCAAAGCTGAACACTTGGCACAAAGCTGAAGCAGCCAACTCAGCTAGTCTGAGCGCCCTTCCTGTTGGGCTCCCAGAAGTTATATACTCTTAGCTTCAAGGCTTTGTTTCCTTGTTATTAGGACTAATAGAATTTCAAGGTTCCCCTTCATAATTTGTCTTGTAATATTTGGAACACTTGATCATCTTGTTTTGTCTGGCCTCAGGACTGCTCATTCATTCATTGGTTGAGATAAATCCTCCTTGATCTCCTCCTGCTTTTCCTGTCCTTATAACTGTCTATTCTGCTTAACAGTTAATATGTAAAAATTTTCAAAAAATGCTGAAACAATGTAAGAAAACAGTAGAGTCTATGATGTCAGTATTTAAATTAAATTTAAAATGCCTGCAATGAGATGATTGAGTACAATGTATCACCAAAAGAGAACCAATAGAATGGAGTAAAAAGAAGAAAATAAAATGAAAAAATAGCTTTTCAAAATGAACACTAAATTGGAAGTAATAGAAGAGAAATAAAACACTGCAGGTAGTATATGAAGAGCAATATAAGATGGAAAGAAATAAAATATAATAAATGGAAAACAAAATGAAAAAAGATGCTATGAAAATTTCATAAAAAAAGCTTTAAATGAAAGACAAAAAAGATCTAAAATACAATATAAAAAGTAATAGACACAAAGAGGAAAAATTATGAAAGAGACCAATCTAAAAACCATAATTCGCCTGACCTGTGGTGGCGCAGTGGATAAAGCGTCGACCTGGAAATGCTGAGGTCGCCGGTTCGAAACCCTGGGCTTGCCTGGTCAAGGCACATATGGGAGTTGATGCTTCCAGCTCCTCCCCCCTATCTCTCTCTCCTCTCTGTCTCTCTCTGTCTCTCTCTCTCTCTCCTCTCTAAAATGAATAAATAAATAAAGAATAAAAAAAATGAATAAATAAATAAAAACCATAATTCAAGAAAGTTCACTGAGGGAAAAATAACCTTGAAGTTCTATATTGAAAAAGGACATCATATACACTCTAGCTCATCATTTCAAAATTCCAAGAAGAATATAATTGGGGACAGGAACAGAAGGAACCAGACGTTCACTAAAACTGAAATCAGTTGAGTCCTGAACTGTTTAGTAGTGAGCCACCATTAAAGGACCATAATCAAACTGAGCTTTCTATAATTTTTATATGGTAAGAACGTGAACAGTGTCAACAACAAAACTGAATAACTTGACCTGGTTATTCTGTATAAAACTATATTCAAACTTAAAACAAACATTTGTTCAGTAAATATGAAATGTTTATTAAAAGTGGCCATGTGTTAAGTGGTAAAGGAAACCTCCACAATTACAAAGAGGTAAGTAATTTAGAATATATTACTGACTACAGAGGAATTTAACCAGAAATAGAATGAAAAAAGAAAGAAAAGGTTTCTCATGTTGGGGAATTAAATAGTACAATTTTTTTCTTTATTTTATTTATTTTACAGACAGAGAAAGGGATAGATAGGGACAGACAGACAGGAATGAAGAGAGATGAGAAGTATCAATCATCAGTTTTTCATTGCAAAATTTTAGTTGTTCATTGATTGCTTTCTCATATGTGCCTTGACTGTGGGCCTTCAGACTGAGCAACCCCTCACTCGAGCCAGCGACCTTGGGACCAAGCTGGTGAGCCTTTTGCTCAAACCAGATGAGCCCGTGCTCAAGCTGGGGACCTCGGGGTCTCAAACCTAGGTCCTCCACATCCCAGTCCAATGCTCTATCCACTGCGCCACTGCCTGGTCAGGCTAAATAGTACAATTTTAAACACATCACAGATCAAAGAAAATAATACTACAAAAACTAGAAATATTTTTAGTTAAAATGATAATGAAGATGCGATATACTAGAACATAGAAAATGCTGCTAAATTAATATAGCTCCAAAATCACTTATCAAAAGTTGAAAATGGGTAACAATGATGATCCCCAAATTCATCTTAGGAAAGGAAAAGAACCTGCAAAGCAAACTCTTTAAAAGAAGGAGGAGCCTGACCAGGCAGTGGCACAGTGAAGAGAGCATCTGCCTGGGATGCTGAGAACCTAGGTTCAAAACTCCAAGGTTGCTGGCTTGAGCGTGGGCTCATCTAGCTTGAGGCAGACTCACCAGCTTGAGCGTGGGGTCACTGGCTTGAGTGTGGGATCATAGACATGACCCCATGGTCGCTGACTTTAGTCCTATGGTTGCTGGTTTGAAGCCCAAGGTCACTGGCTTGAGCAAGGAGTCACTCCCTCATCTGGAGCCCTCTGGTCAAGACATATATATGAGAAAGCAATCAATAAACTAAAGAATCACAATAAAGAATTGATACTTCTCATCTCTCTCTTCCTGTTTGTTCTGTCCCTGTCTGTCTGTCTGTCTCTCTCTCTCTCTTACACACACACACACACACACACACACACACACACACTCTTAAAAAAAAGAAGAAAGGAAAAAACAAAGATAGGAGAAGAAAACAAAAATAAAAATGTTAAATTGAGAAATCAATGAAGTCCAAAATTGAATGTTTTAAAAAAATCAATAAACTTGATTAAACTCTCATATAACTAATGAAGAGGAAAGAATATATATAATATCATTATAAGGAATAGAAAAAGAAGCATCATTAAATTTCCTACAGACATTAAGAAATAAATATTATAAGAAAATATCAAAAATATATTTATATCATTATACTTAACAATTTAAATAGAATGGCCAAAATTATTGCAAATAAAAACAACTTACTACAAAGAAAAAATTTAATCATGATTACATTTTAATTTTAAGAATTATTTTTGCATCAATTAAAATAATTACTCCTGTTCTAAAAACCTTCCCACAGAGAAATCTTCATCTTAACCTTTCCTGATATAATTTTCTATCATTTAGGTTGAAATTATTGCCAATTTTACTGTAAATCTCTAATACATTATACAAAATAACAAGCACTGCCCAACTAGTTTTGCAATACTGATTTATTCTTAAAAGTCAATTAGTATAATAAATATATATATTAATAGAAAAAGGAGAAAAAAAGATGGAGTATCTTTTGACAAATGCTGAAAAATATTTGATAAATTTAACATCACAGGGGATAAAAAGCTGTAGTTGGTACATTCTAGTAAAGGAAGCTCTTAAAAAGATGATTATCAAGCTCTGGCCGGTTGGCTCAGTGGTAGAGCATCGGCCTGGCGTGTAGAAGTCCCGGGTTCAATTCTCGGCCAGGGTACACAGGAGAAGCGCCCATCTGCTTCTCCACCCCTCCCCCTCTCCTTCCTCTCTGTCTCTCTCTTCCCCTCTGGCAGCCGAGGCTCCATTGTAGCAAAAGATGACCCGGGTGCTGGGGATGGCTCCTTGGCCTCTGCCCTAGGCGCTAGAGTGGCTCTGGTCTCCGGAGGGGCAGAGCATCGCCCCCTGGTGGGCAGAGCGTCGCCCCCTGGTGGGCGTGCTGGTGGATCCTGGTCGGGCACATGCGGGAGTCTGTCTGTCTCTTCCTGTTTCTAGCTTCGGAAAAATACAAAAAAAAAACAAAACAAAAACAAACAAACAAAAACAAAACAAAACAAAAAAAAGATGATTATCTTGAATAATTCCATAGTTATTTGTTTTGTTTTTACCTACCCTTTAGAGATGAGTCCTCCTACTTTTATTATGTCTCCTGTGTTGTTTTTTTCTAAATAGACTTTGTTTTCTCATTGCCCCAATAAAGAAATAGCATTGTCATTTTCAAGCTCCTCACTTCTTTTTTTTTTTTTATAATTTTATTTTTTTAATGGGATGACATCAATAAATCAGGATACATATATTCAAAGATAACAAGTCCAGGTTATCTTGTCATTCAATTATGTTGCATACCCACCACCCAAAGTCAGATTGTCCTCTGTCACCTTCTATCTTGTTTTCTTTGTGCCCCTCCCTACCCCCTATCCCTCTCCCATTCCCCCCTCCCCCCCGTAACCACCACACTCTTATCAATGTCTCTTAGTTTCACTATTATGTCCCACCTACGTATGGAATAATACAGTTCCTGTTTTTTTCTGATTTACTTATTTCGCTTCGTATCATGTTATCAAGTTCCCACCATTTTGCTGTAAATGTTCCGATGTCATCATTTCTTATGGCTGAGTAGTATTCCATAGTGTATATGTGCCACATCTTCTTTATCCAGTCATCTATTGATGGGCTTTTTGGTTGTTTCCATGTCCTGGCCACTGTGAACAATGCTGCAATAAACATGGGGCTGCATGTGTCTTTACGTATCAATGTTTCTGAGTTTTGGGGATATATACCCAGTAGAGGGATTGCTGGGTCATATGGTAGTTCTATTTTCAGTTTTTTGAGGAACCACCATACTTTCTTCCATAATGGTTGTACTACTTTACATTCCCACCAACAGTGTATGAGGGTTGCTTTTTCTCCACAGCCTCTCCAACATTTGCTATTACCTGACTTGCTAATAACAGCTAATCGAACAGGTGTGAGGTGGTATCTCATTGCCGTTTTGATTTGCATTTCTCTAATAGCTAAAGAAGATGAGCATCTTTTCATATATCTGTTGGCCATTTGTATTTCTTCCTGGGAGAAGTGTCTGTTCATATCCTCTTCCGATTTTTTTATGGGATTGTTTGTTTGTTTGTTGTTGAGTTTTATGAGTTCTTTGTATATTTTGGATATTAGGCCCTTATCTGAGCTGTTGTTTGAAAAAATCATTTCCCATTTAGTTGGCTTTCTGTTTATTTTGTTATCAGTTTCTCTTGCTGAGCAAAAACTTCTTAGTCTGATGTAGTCCCATTCATTAATTTTTGCCTTCACTTCTCTTGCCATTGGAGTCAAATTCATAAAATGCTCTTTAAAACCCAGGTCCATGAGTTGAGTACCTATGTCTTCTTCGATGTACTTAATTGTTTCAGGTCTTATGTTTAGATCTTTGATCCATTTTGAGTTAATTTTTGTACAGGGGGAGAGACTGTAGTCCAGTTTCATTCTTTTGCATGTGGCTTTCCAGTTTTCCCAGCACCATTTATTGAAGAGGCTTTCTTTTCTCCATTGTGTGTTGTTGGCCCCTTTATCAAAAATTATTTGACTATATATATGTGGTTTTATTTCTGGACTTTCTATTCTGTTCCATTGGTCTGAGTGTCTATTTTTCTGCCAATACCATGCTGTTTTGATTGTCGTGGCCCTATAATAGAGTTTGAAGTCAGGTATTGGAATGCCCCCAGCTTCATTCTTTTTCTTTAGGATTGCTTTGACTATTCGGGGTTTTTTATAGTTCCATATAAATCTAATGATTTTTTGCTCTATTTCTTTAAAAAATGTCATTGGAAGTTTGACGGGAATTGCATTAAATTTGTATATTGCTTTGGGTAATATAGCCATCTTGATTATATTTATTCTTCCTAGCCAAGAACAAGGTATATTCTTCCATCTCATTATATCTTTTTCGATTTCCCTTAACAATGGTTTATAGTTTTCATTATATAAGTCCTTTACATTCTTTGTTATGTTTATTCCTAAGTATTTTATTTTTTTTGTTGCAATCGTGAAGGGGGGATTATTCTTTTGAGTTCCTTCTCAGTTGTTTCATTGTTGGCATATAGAAAGGCTATTGACTTCTGTATGTTAATTTTGTATCCTGCGACCTTACTGTATTGGCTTATTGTTTCTAGTAGTCTTTTTGTGGATTCTTTGGGGTTTTCGATGTATAGGATCATATCATCTGCAAAAAGTGATACCTTTCCTTCTTCTTTTCCGATATGGATGCCTTTTATTTCTTTGTCTTGTCTGATTGCTCTGGCTAGAACCTCTAGTACCACATTAAATAAGAGTGGAGAGAGTGGACAACCCTGTCTTGTTCCTGATTTAAGGGGGAAAGACTTCAGTTTAGTGCCATTTAATATGATGTTAGCTGATGGTTTATCATATATGGCCTTTATCATGTTGAGATATTTTCCTTCTATACCCATTTTGTTGAGAGTCTTAGACATAAAATTGTGTTGTATTTTATCGAAAGCCTTTTCTGCGTCTATTGATAAGATCATGTGGTTTTTGTTCTTTGTTTTGTTGATATGGTGTATTACATTAACCGTTTTACGTATGTTGAACCATCCTTGAGATTCTGGGATGAATCCCACTTGATCATGATGAATTATTTTTTTAATATGTTGTTGTATTCGATTTGCTAGTATTTTGTTTAGTATTTTAGCATCTGTATTCATTAGAGATATTGGTCTGTAGTTTTCTTTTTTTGTGCCATCCTTGCCTGGTTTTGGTATGAGGGTTATGTTGGCCTCATAAAATGTGTTTGGAAGTATTGCTTCTTCTTCAATTTTTTGGAAGACTTTGAGTAGAATAGGAACCAAGTCTTCTTTGAATGTTTGATAGAATTCGCTGGTATAGCCGTCAGGGCCTGACTTTTATTTTTGGGGAGGTTTTTAATGGTTTTTTCTATTTCTTCTCTACTGATAGGTCTGTTTAGGCTTTCTGCTTCTTCTTGACTCAGTCTAGGAAGGTTGTATTTTTCTAGAAATTTATCCATTTCTTCTAGGTTGTTGAATTTAGTGGCATAAAGTTTTTCATAGCATTCTACAATAATTCTTTGTATATCTATGGTGTCCGTGGTGATTTCTCCTCTTTCATTTTGGATTTTGTTTATATGAGTTCTTTCTCTTTTTTCCTTGGTAAGTCTTGCCAAGGGTTTGTCAATTTTGTTGATCTTTTCAAAGAACCAGCTCCTTGTTCTATTAATTTTTTCTATAGTTTTTCTGTTCTCTAATTCATTTATTTCTGCTCTGATTTTTATTATCTCCTTTCTTCGGCTGGTTTTGGGTTGTCTTTGTTCTTCTTTTTCTAGTTCCTTAAGGTGGGAAGTTAAATGGTTCACTTGGGCTCTCTCTTGTTTGTTCATATATGCCTGAAGTGATATGAACTTCCCTCTTATCACTGCTTTTGCTGCATCCCATAGATTCTGATATGTCGTATTGTCATTTTCATTAGTCTGTATATATCTTTTGATCTCTGCACTTATTTCTTCTTTGACCCATTCATTTTTTAAAAGTATGTTGTTTAGTTTCCACATTTTTGTGGGATTTTTTTCCTCTTTTTTGCAGTTGAATTCTAGTTTCAAGGCTTTATGATCAGAAAATATGCTTGGTACAACTTCAATTTTTCTGAATTTGCTGATGTTGTTTTTGTGGCCCAACATATGGTCAATTCTTGAGAATGATCCATGTACACTGGAGAAGAAAGTATACTCAGTCACTTTGGGATGAAATGTCCTATAGATGTCTATCATATCCAGGTGCTCTAGTGTTTTGTTTAAGGCCACTATGTCTTTGTTGATTCTCTGTTTGGATGAACGATCTAGAGCCGTCAGCGGTGTATTGAGGTCTCCAAGTATGATTGTATTTTTGTCAGTTTTTGTTTTAAGATCAATAAGTAGCTGTCTTATATATTTTGGTGCTCCTTGGTTTGGTGCATGTATATTAAGAATTGTTATGTCTTCTTGATTCAGTGTCCCCTTAGCCATTATGAAATGGCCATTTTTGTCTCTGAGTACTTTTCCTGTCTTGTAGTCAGCATTATCCGATATGAGTATTGCTACACCTGCTTTTTTTTGGATGTTATTTGCTTGGAGTATTGTTTTCCAGCCTTTCACTTTGAATTTGTTTTTATCCTTGTTACTTAGATGAGTTTCCTGTAGGCAGCATACAGTTGGATTTTCTTTTTTAATCCATTCTGCTACTCTGTGCCTTTTTATTGGTGAGTTTAATCCGTTTACATTTAGTGTAATTATTGTTACTTGTGAGTTCCCTATTGCCATTTTATATCTTGCTTTCTGTTAGTTTTGTGTCTTGTTTGATCCTTCTCTTTCGTTTTTCTATCTTTTGTTTTTATTTGGTTGTATTCCATACATCTTTCCTCTGTTGCTATCTTTTTTATCTCATGTGCTTCTGTGGTGGTTTTTTCAATGGTGGTTACCTTTGAGTAATGAAAAGGGTCCCTACCCTGTTCATTGTAGCGAACTATTTTGTGAGTACTTTTGCACTCCATCGTCCTTTGCTACTGTTAATCTCCATCTTCTCCCCCTCTTTCTTTTTGTTGTTGTCACAGTTTAAATTTGGTTTTATTGTGTTCTTCTTGGAGCTTTTACTTGTGGCTCTGTTTTTTTTTGTTCTTTGTATCTGATTGGAGAACCCCCTTTAGTAATTCCTGGAGTGGGGGTTTTCTGATGATAAATTCCCTCATCTTTTCTGTATCTGTGAATGTTTTTATTTCTTCTTCGTATTTGAAGGATAGCTTTGATGGGTATAGTATATTTGTGGCTGAAAGTTCCTCTCTTTCAGGACTTTAAATATTGGGGTCCACTCTCTTCTAGCTTGTAGAGTTTCTGCTGAGAAATCTGATGATAATCTAATGGGCCTTCCTTTATATGTTGTATTTTTCTTTTCCCTGGCTGCCTTGAGAATCTTTTCTTTGCTGTTGGTTTGTGTCAATTTCATTATGATATGCCTTAGAGTAGGTTTGTTGGGGTTAAGAAAACTTGGAGTTCTGTTTGCTTCTTGAACTTGAGGCTTTAGTTCTTTCCACAGGCTTGGGAAGTTCTCATCTATTATTTGTTTGAGTATGTTCTCCATTCCATTTTCTCTCTCTTCTCCCTCTGATATACCTATTATTCTTATGTTATTCTTTTTGATGGAGTCAGATAATTCTTGTAGGGCTATCTCATTTTTTTTAATTTTTGAGTCTCTTTCTTCTTCTCTCTGTTGTGCCTCAAGTTGCTTGTCTTCTATTTCACTAATCCTCTCTTCTATCTGACCTGTTCTATTAGCTAAGCTTGTTACTTTGTTTTTCAGCTCATGAATTGAGTTTTTCATCTCTGTTTGATTTGTTTTTATAGTTTCAATATCCTTGGACATATATTCTTTGTGTTCATTGAGTTGTTTTCTGAGCTCTCTAAATTGCCTTTCTGTGTTTTCTTGTATATCTCGGAGGATTTTTCGGATTTCTATCTTGAATTCTCTGTCATTTAGCTCCAAGGTTTCCAATATATTAAATTTTTTCTCCATAGATTTTTCCTCATCTAGCTGTGTTACCTCTCTTTCTTTTGTATCCATGATATTCGATTTTCTCTTCCCTTAATGGCTTCTGAGGGTGGTTTTGTTGATAGTATTAATGAGATTTAATAAAGAATAAAAAGTTAAAAAAAATAAAAAAATAAAAAATCGAAAAGAGTTGTTTTTTAAAAATAAAATTAATAATGAAATAAAGAAAAATAAAATAAAATAAAAATTTAAAAAAAAACGAAATTAATCCTCGCCTCCTTTTTTCCTCTCCTCTCCTCTCCCCTCTTTCTTGAGAAAATCTTGTGGTGCACTGTGAATTATAACAAAGAATGCTTGTGATGGAGGGCCTGAATTGGGGAAAAGTAATAAAGGGGCAAAAAAAAAAAGAAAAAAAAAAAAGAAAAAAGAAAAAAAAGAGCGTATGGACCCACAAAAAGCAAATAAGGAAAAAATTTGGGTCAAGAATAAAATGATTTGCTTTTAGGTGTTGGTTGTCTAAGAGTTATGATGAGAGGAATAAGAGGAAAACGGAAAAATGGGGGGACAAATTAAAAAATTACTATTGTATTTAGTGGAACAAGAACTAGATAATATGGAGAGCCAGGGATGGGAGCACTGCTAGTGAGTTAAAAAGGTGAATTAAAAACCCCCAAAATGCCACAAACATAGGTTTGAGTCCCAGATAAGATAATTTGTTTGTTATTGAGGTTTGAATGAGAGGAGATGTAAAGGAGAAAGGAAGAAACTAATATAGAGGGAGAAAAGAAAGAGAGAGAGAAAAAAAAAGAGGAAACCACTAAAAGAAGAAAAAAGAAAGGGAGAGAGAGAGAAGAGTTAAGGGTTTTGGAGTGCAACCCTCATAGAGAGAAAGGAAGAGAAGAGAAAAGATAATGGGAGATGTAACACTTATGGGTAGTGTAGTTCAAGGAGAGGAGAGAGTAAGACCGGTAGAGAGTTAATCGGCCAAATTGGAGGAGGAAAAAAAAGTATCAAGAATGAAGATAAGAGAAACAAACGAACAAATATAATAAAATGGGATAGGTTATAAAGTCTGCAGATTATTCTTGATTTTGAGAGGTTATCTTCTTGCTTTTTCTTTTCTCTCCCTCTTCCTGGTCGGTGACTCTGTACCCCGGGTTCTGCCCCTTTGGCACGCTCAGGTAGAGATTTGCAGTTGATAAGTCTCTTTGGGTGTATTGCGAAGCATCTGGAAGCTCCAAGTATAGATTTTTCTGTTTCTGGTTGAAGATCTTGTTGAGTTTTGGGGGAGATTTATCGGTATCGCTTCCTACCCCGCCATTACTCTCAAGCTCCTCACTTCTAAAGGTAAAAATTCGGCACCCTAAAGGTGAAGAGTATAGTGCTTATAATAATTAGAAATATAATAATTGGAAATAATGAACAAAGTGGTGGATATTTCCTTATATATCTATCCATCTATCTATATGCATTATAATGCATATATAGTTTTCCTTTAAAAATACACTAGAAGAAAACCACTATGCAGGTAAGTTAATAGGTAAGAGATGATTTAAGCAGTAATGAAAATATGTTTCTGAATTAAAATTCAATTAAATTCAAAAAAATATTTCAACTCAGTATTTCCTAAGTGTATCATTCCAGTGTCTAGATTAAGGGCTGTAGAATAATGAGCAAGATCAGGAGTGAGGAAGCTTGGAAAGAGACAAAATGGAAAGAAAATCAATGCTGGTAAAAGCACTGTTTCTGAACTCACAAAAAATTATTTCGAGACCTTAGAGAATTTTATGGAATTCCTGCTAGAATTGTTTGTGGGAAAGCCTGAGGTATTTATTGAATACACTCTGTCTTATTGATTGAGAATTGCTGGCCCTGGCCATTTAGCTCAGTGGTAGAATGTTGGCCCGGCTTGTAGATATCCCCCATGGGTTCCCAGTCAGAGCATACATGAGAAGCAACCATCTGCTCTCTAGCCCTAAACTTTCTCACTCTCATTCTGTTTCCTTGCCCCTACCCCCAGCTATGGCTTCATTGTTGACCCTGGACATTGAAAATGGCTCTGTGGCCTTGGCCTCAGGCACTAAAAATAGCTCAGTTGCCGATCAAAGACACAACACCCTGATAGGCAGAACATCACCACAGAGGGGCTTGCTGGGTGGATCTTGGTTGGGTGGCACATGGGAGTCTGCCTCATCTGCTCTTAATTAATAATTAATTCATTTATTTAATTTACAGCACCATGTTAGGAGCAAGATGCAGTGGTGAAGGAGTTTCTCCCCTTAAGATTGCATAGTCTTCAGGCAATGAAAACACAGATTCTGATTTAGATCTAAAGTGTCAGAGAATACATAGGTAGAGTACATTGACATCCATGGGGCAGGCATTAATATTGGAGCACCTGAAAATTTATCTGAGGTGCTGAAACTTGAAGAATGAGTTCAAAACACATAGACCAATTTGGTGAAGGAATGTGTCCCATGAAGATAAAAAAAACTTTATATTCTTATATAACCTTCTTCTATATTTTAAAACTGTTCTTTATTGGATTAGGACCCATATAGAATAGGCACTAGCATGCATTAACTGAAAGTGTCTTCATCAGTAAAATCCTGCATATCTTCAAGCAGAAGAAATGCTAACATTTCAAAATTCCCTTTGACAGTGGGATATTGCAAGTAAAGGTAAAAGTACTATCTAACATTATTTTCATAGAAGGACATATAGTAACAGTAGTGTGAATATTGCAATGAATAGCATAGTGACAGTTAAGTATTGGTGTGAAAATAATCAAATATTAGAAAGTATACTGTCTGGAGTGCTTCAGGGCCTAGATTTCAACATGAGAAAGGTTCGGGTTCCTGAGTCTCTTTCCCACTTACCTGTATTGTGATTTGTAGAAATAATTACATTTTTGTATGTTTTAATGCAGATTTTTAACCATGAGTCTATGGACCAGTCTTCCAGAAATTTCATACTGGCCTGCAAAAGAGTTAACCAGCCTGATGTATGATAATAGACACAATGATCTTAGTCAAATTTGCTATGCTCAGGGTGATTTCTGCCTTAATGGTTCAAGATAATTCTCCTATTTTCACTGGTCCCCAAGTGTAAAAAGGTTGAAAAACCACTGTTTTAATATATTTAACTAAAACACGAGTATAATTATAGTTCATAGGTGATAAAATGGTCTTGGATTAAGTGGGATTTCTTGTGCAGAGCCTTTAACTCAGTGTCTGGTATATAATTTGTCTTGAATTATATTTATTATTATTACCCTTTTTTGCAATGCTCAAATAAGGCAATTATTCAATCAAATGACTAAAAACTTTCCAAGAATATAATGGCTCAATATTGAACAGTAATATAACTACTATTTAAAAAGCAAATTTGATTGTTCCAAATTCTGGAAGCTGGAAGTCTGAGATCAGGTTGTCACACAGTCAGATGAGGTCCTTCTTTTTGATTAGAGACTCTGCTGTTTCCTCACCTGGTGGAAAGGATGAGGGATCTTTTATCTTCTTCATAAACACTAATTCCATTCATCAGGGATCTGTCCTCATAACCCAAGCAACTTCCAAGGGTGTCACCTTTTGGAATTAGATTTCAAGATATGTATTGGAGGGGATACAAAAAAACAGCAGCTACTAATATAGTAATGATTCACATAGTGGCAGAAGCAAATAGAGGTACATTTCACATTGCTAATTATTTTGTGGCATTCCTAGTGGTCCAGAGTTAAGATTAGTCACTAACTCTAATTCACATTGTGTTTCTTGGTACTGAAAGTCTTGATGGATATAATAACGCAGCTGGTTCAATGGGGAAAAAAATAAGTGATTTTTCTACATTTGTCATTGGAGTTTCACAGTGCATTTAGTATACACGTGTTTTATAAAGAAGGGTAAATAACATGTTTTATTCTACTAACAGTATGAAAGGACAGAAAAGATGACATTTCTCTTTGTGGTTACTCTAATTTATGGGTGGGGAGAGTGGCCAGGGGAGGTTTTCATTTTATCACATTAGATACTACAGATTACTTTGTGACATCATTTCCAAAGAAAAATTCTGTTCAATTTCTCAGCCTCTTTTCTAGCTGAGCTCCTGACATCCCTCACCTGAATACAGACTACCTTCAGGATCTCATTACTGCAATTAGTAATAAATGTGACCATTATAGTAAATTTCGTATAATTAAGTTAGTATCATGTCATCCTCTTGTTCAAAACTTTCAAAGCTCCTCAGATGAAATTTGTTTTTCTTAGCATGACATTCACAGTCTTTCTATGTTTTATTACAGCTACCTGGCATTCTCAAAATTTTCATTCCTTTATCCTAAGGCACAGCAACATAATTCAGTTCATTCAAAATACCATTTATGCCTGACCAGGTGGGGGCACAGTGGATAGAACATTGGACTGGGACATGGAGGACCCAGGTTCATAACTCTAAGGTCACTGGCTTGAGTGTGGGATCAGAGACGTGACCCCATGTTTCCTGGCTTGCGCCTAAAGGTTGCTGGCTTGAAGCCCAAGGTCACTGGCTTGAGCAAGCAGTCATTCACTCTGCTGGAGCCCCCTGATCAAGGTACACATGAGAAGCAATCAATGAATAACTAAAATGCCACAATGAGAATTGATGCTTTTTATCTGTCTCCCTTCCTGTCTGTGTGTATGTCCCTATCTGCCCCTCCCTCTGACTTTCTCTCTGTCTCTTTCAAAAAAAAACCCCACTTATTTTCTCACCTGTACATGCTGTTATTACCACCAGACAACTGGCATTTTATTTTTCTCTGTGAATAAATATCTCTAAAAATTTCAAGTTTATTTAAAAAAAACCAAAATGCCAAAATCATCTTTGTACAAATTTCTCTGACGCTAACAGTGAAATCATATACTGTTTCCTTAACAATTAGTTTAAACGTCTAGACTCTAGGGTATTACATTTATTTCTGTTGCCAGATTGATACTTTTTATTTGAATCACTCTCTTAATTATAAACTACTTAATGTTATAGAATAAATTTCTCAATCTTAGTAGTACCAGTTCTGTCTTGTAAAATGCAATTTTGCACATAGTAGGCACTCAAAAAAATATACATCTGATGAAAATGGTGGCCCTTTTAATGAGCTGCTCCATAGTATCCAAAATATATTTAGAATAAATAATTGAAAATTTTACTTAAAAATCATCTCAAATACAGCTGTGCATTGGTAAGTCCAACTGGTTAAAAGAGGTTAACAGCCTCCTTCCAGCCTAAGCACAATACTATGTCCAAAAAAAAAGAGAGAAAGAAACACTACAGAACACTGAGAAGGATTACAGACTTTGAGGACTTTAACATATAAGAATTTTTTTTTTTTGGTATTTTTCTGAAGCTGGAAACTGAGAGGCAGTCAGACAGACTCCCGCATGCGCCCAACCAGGATCCACCCGGCATGCCTACCAGGGGGTGATGCTCTGCCTATCTGGGACGTCGCTCTGCTGCAACCAGAGCCACTCTAGCACCTGAGGCAGAAGCCACAGAGCCATCCTCAGTGCCCAGGCCAACTCTGCTCCAATGGAGCCCTGGCTGCAGGAGGGGAAGAGAGAGACAGAGAGGAAGGAGAGGGGGAGGGGTGGAGAAGCAGATGGGTGCTTCTCCTGTGTGCCCTGGCCGGGAATCAAACCCAGGATTCCCACACGCCAGGCCGACGCTCTACCACTGAGCCAACTGGCCAGGGCCAACATACAAGAATTTTAATTATCACTATCATAAACATTATAAACTATGCTTATTTTGCCATATTTTACTAAATTTGAGTTGTCAGTTTAAAACATTTTTAAATGGTTATTTCAAATAAAAACAATAATTTAAATTATAAGCAAAATATAAAATAAAATGTATTAAGCATACCAAATGAATTCATCATTATGCTTCAGCTTTGAATTTAAATTTGATATGAGGGAATTAAATGTGAAAAAAATTGCCCACTTATTCTCTGTTAAACTAATATTTTTTATTGAATTTAATTTATTGTGCTTACATAGATTCAAGTGTCCCACTGAATATATCTCCCTTCCTCCATCCTCGTGTTCCCTTTGATACCCCCTTTGTTCCCTGCCCCCAACGCCCTCGCCCTTTCCCTTCAGGACTTGCTGTCCTGCTCTCTATAATGCTCTGCTATGTACAATATATGTAATTTCACTAATCTCTTTCCCTTCTCTGATCCCATCCTCCATTTTACCTCTGACCATTTTCCCTCTGGTCCCTTTGATACCGCCTCTACCTCTATTTCGTTCCTTAGTTTACATTGGTCATTAAATTCCTCATATGAATGAGGTCATATGATATTTTTCTTTCTTTGCCTGGATTATTTCACTTATCATAATAGTCTCCAGGTCCATCCATCCTGTCGCAAAAGGTAAGATTTCATTTTCCTCACGGCCGTGTCGTATTCCATTGTGTATATGTACCACTGCTTTTTAATCCACTCGTCCACTGATGGACATTTGTGCTGTTTCCAGATCTTGGCTATTGTATACAATGCTGCAATAAACATGGGGGAACATATCCTCTTTTAAATTGATGATTTGGTATTCTTAGTATATATTCCTAAAAGTGGAATGACTGGGTCAAAAGGCAGTTCCATTTTTAATTTTTTGAGGAATCTCCATACTGTTTCCACAGTGGCTGCTCCAGTCTGCATTCCCAGCAGCAGTGCAGGAGGGTTCCCTTTTCTCCACATCCTCACCAGCACTTATTCTGTGTTGATTTGTTGATGAGCGCCATTCTGACAGGTGTGAGGTGGTATCTCATTGTGGTTTTAATTTGCATTTCTCTAATGATTAGTAATGTTGAACATTTTTTCATCTGCCTATTGGCCATCTGTATGTCCTCTTTGAAGAAGTGTCTAATCAGTTCTTTTGCCTATTTTTTGATTGGGCTGTTTACTTTCCTGGTGTTGAGTTTTAGAAGTTCTTTATAAATGTTGATTACTAACCCCTTATTAGACTTATTGTCGAATATGTTCTCCCATTGTGTAGTTTGTCTTTTTATTTTGTTCATATTGTCATTAGCTGTATCAAGCAAAAGATTTTAGATCAATATAGACTCATTTGTTTCTCCTGTCCTTTATTTCACTTGCCCGTGGAGATAAATCAGCAAATATATTGCTGCAAGAGATGTCGGAGAGCTTACTGCCTATGTTTTCTTCCAAGATGGTTATGATATCATATAGTTCTTAGTTTTTTCTGATTTATTTATTTTACTCAGTATAATGTTATCAAGGTTCATTCATGTTGTTGTAAATGATCTGATGTCATCATTTCTTATGGCTGAGTAGTATTCCATAGTATATATGTACCAAAGCTTTTTAAATCACTCGTCCTCTGATGGACAAATGGGCTGTTTCCAGATCTTTGCTATTGTGAACAATGCTGCCATAAACATAGGGGTGCAATTCTTTTTTTCAAACAGTGCTAACCAAGATGGTTATGGTTTCACAACTTAAATTTAAATGTTTTATCCATTTTGAGTTTTTGGTGTACAATATAAATTAGTGGTCTAGTTTCATTTTCTTGCACATACTTGTTTAATTTTCCCAACACTATTTGTTAAAGAGACTGTCTTTATTCTATTGTATGCTTTTACCTCCTTTGTCAAATATGAATTGTCCATATAGGTGTCAGTTTATTTTTGGGTTCTCTGTTCTGTTCCATTGATCTGTAAGCTTGTTCTTATGCCACTACCAAGCTGTTTTGAAAATAATGGCCTTGTAGTATAAATTGATATCAGGAAGTGTGATACCACCCACTTTATTCTTCTTTTTTAAGATTGCTGAGGCTATTTATGTTCTCTTTTGGTTCCATATAAATTTTTGGAATATGTGTTCTATATCTTTGAAGTATGCCATTGATATTTTAATAGGAATTGCACTGAATTTATAGATTGCTTTGGGTAATATAGACATTTTAATGATGTTTATTCTTCCTATCCATGAGCATGGTATATGGTTCCACTTGTTTGTATCTTCCTTGATTTCTTTTATCAATGTTTTATAATTTTCTGAGTACAAGTCTTCAACCTCCTTGGTTAAATTTACTCCTAGAACTTTATTTTTTTGTTGTTGCAATAGTAAAGGAGATTGTTTTCTTAATTTCTCTTTTAGAGAGTTCATTGTTGGTGTGTAAAAATGCCACTGACTTCTGAACATTAATTTTATATCTTGCCGCCTTGCTGAATTCATTTATCAGGTTCAGTACTTTTTTGACTGAGACTTTAGCGTTTTCTATCTACAATATCATATCATGTGCAAATAATGATAGTTTTCCTTCTTCTTTTCCTATTTGGATGCCTTTTATTTCTTCTTCTTGTCTGATTGCTGTGGCTTGGACTTCCAGAACTATGTTGAATAAGAGTGGTGAAAGGAGGCACCCATTTCTTGTTCCTGATCTTAAAGGGATTGCTTTTCATTTTTGCCTGTGAAGTATGATGTTCAGTGTGGATTTGTCATAGATGGCCTTTATCATGTTAATATATGTTCCCTGTATTCCCACTTTGCTGAGGGTTTTGATCATAAATGGGTGCTAGATTTTATCAAATGTTTTTTCTGCGTCTATTGATATTATCATGTGATTTTTATCCTTTTTTTATGTGATGAATCACATTGATTGTTTTGTGAATATTGTACTAGCCTTGCCTCCCCAGAATAAATTCCATTTGATCATGTTGTATGATATTTTCCTGTATTGCTGGATCAAGTTTGCTAATATTTTGTTGAGAATTTTAACATTTAAGTTCATCAGGGATATTGGCCTATAGTTTTCTTTCTTTGTGTTGTCTTTGCCTGGTTTTGAAATGAAAATTATGCTTGCCTCATAAAAGGAGCTTGGAAGTCTTTCTTCCTCTTGAATTTTTTGAAATAGCTTGGGAAGGATAGGAGTGAGTTCTTTGAATATTTCGTAAAATTCACCTGTAAAGTCATACGGCCCAGGACTTTTGTTTGAAGATTTTTGATAAGTGTTTCAATCTCATTTGTACTAATTGGTCTGTTTAGGTTTTCTGATTCTTCCAGATTGATTTTTGAAAAATTTTGTCTTGAAAAATTTGTCCACTTTGCCGAGGTTGTCTAATATTTTGGCATACAGTTCTTCATAGTATTGTCTTACAATCCTTTGTATTTCTGCTGTGTCTGTTGTTACTTCTCCCCTTTCATTTCTAATTTTATTGATCTGAGTCTTCTCTCTTTTTTTCTCTGTGAGTCTGGTTAAAGGTTTAACAATCTTGTTTACCTTGAAGAACCAGCTCTTGGTTTCATTGATCTTCTGTATTTTTTTTTAGCCTTTATGTCATTTATTTCTGCTCTGATCTTTATTATTTTCTTTCTTCTACTTCCTCTGGGTTTTTGTTTTTCTTTTTCTAGTTCTTTTAGATGTAGGGTTAGGTTGTTTATTTGGGCTTTTCTTACTTCTTAACGTATGCCTGTAATGCTATGAACTTCCCTCTCAGGACTGCTTTTGCTGTGTCTAATAAATTTTGAGTTGTTGTATGTTAATATTCATTTGTTTTAAGAAAACTTTTATTTCTTTCTTGATCTCTTTGGTAACTCCCACATGCACCCAACCGGGATCCACCCGGCACACCCACCAGAGGGCTATGCTCTGCCCATCCGGGGTGTCACTCTGTTGTGACCAGAGCCATTCCAGCACCTGAGGCAGAGGCCACAGAGCCATCCTCAGTGCCCGGGCCATTCTTGCTCCAATGGAACCTTGGCTGCAGGAGAGGAAGAGAGAGACAGAGAGAAAGGAGAGGGGGAGGGGTGGAGAAGTAGATGGGTGCTTCTCCTGTGTGCCCTGGCCTGGGTTCCTCTTTAATGGACTCTCTGTGCTTCTTGAACTTGCGTGAATTTTTCCTTCATCAATTTAGGGAAATTTTCAGCTATGATTTTTTCAGACAGGTTCTTTATCCCTTGTTGTTTCTCTTCTCCTTCAGGAACCCCTATGATGCAGATGTTGTTTCACAAAGCTTCATGTTGTCACAAAGCTTTCTTAGAGTTTCCTCAGACTTTATAAGCTGCTTTTCTTTTTGCTGCTCCACTTCTGTGCTTTCATTTATCTTGTCTTTTAAATCACTGATTCAATCCTCTGCTTCAATCATCCTACTTTTAATTCCTTGTAATGTAGTCTTTATTTCTGATATTATATTTGTAATTTCTGGCTGGTTCTTTTTTAATGTCTTTTTTTGATGCTTGTTATTTCTTTATTTAGATGCTCATTTATATCCATCCATTGTTGCTCTAAGATCTTTGAGCATCCTAACAATCATTATTTTAAACTTTGTGTTTGGTAATTTGGTTATTTCCACCTCATTCAGTTCTTTTTCTGGAGATTTCATTATTGATTCATTTGGATTGCATTTCTCTGTCTTCCCATTTTGTCTGTCTATAGACCCTCCTTTAGGTGTGTTTGTTGTTTGTGTAGATAGCTGAGTCTAGGGTTAGTATTGTCTGCCTCCAGCTTTCAGCTGTGTTGTTTCTAGATTTTCTTTGGTTGGCATCAGCTGTTGTTTGTAATTACTGTGGGCTACTTGTCTGCTATCACTGTTCTTTTTGCTATTTGTATTGGCATTTTCTATGTCTTAGCTGGGTCAGATGTGAGAAGCCCTTCCTTAATATACCACTCTAACAAGGGTTTTTAGAACTGATGCTCTTAGTCTAGCTGCTGCGTGTGCCCCCCCTGAACCACCCTGGCCAGAGCCTGGTGCAGATCAGTGTGGGTTACTGCCTATGACTGGCCCTTACTCACCTTTTTGGAGCTACAGGCAATCCAGATGTTGTGGCTGTCTCTGCTGGGTTCAGATGTCATTGTAAATATCAGCTGCACTCCTAGGCTAGCTTTGATCTACTCTTGACCTGGGGGAAGTTCTTTTTTTTTTTTTAAACATTTTTTTTAAAGATTTTATTTATTTATTTTAGAGAAGGGAGAGAGAGGGAGGGGAGGAGCAGGAAGCTTCAACTCCTATATGTGCCTTGACTGGGCAAGCCCAGGGTTTTGAACCAGCGACCTCAGCGTTCCAGGTCGACGCTTTATCCACTGCGCCACCACAGGTCAGGCCGGGAAGTTCTTTTAAAAGTTCAAGTTCCCCTGAGATCCTCTTTCTGCCACCCCTTATCACTGGCTACTTGTTGGGCTCAGTATTCTAACTCAGAGATTAGGTACGGTATTGGATGTGTCTTGCCCCTTAACTTCAGGTGTCATTCTATCCAGACTTTTTTATTTTATTTTAATTTTTCTTTTTTTCAGCCCTCAAAAGGATATGGCCACAGAAGTCCAATGGGTGTGACTGTGTTCCCTATGTGTGGTCTGTTCCCTGGCCTGCTGCCACTGCTGCTGCTGCCTCGGGTGTTTGGGTTTTGACACTACTGGTGCTGACCTACCACTATAGTTGTCATGGACTTCACCATCACAGGTGGGCTTGCACTCCAAAAATTTTCCCATTTATAAAATATTTAAATATAAATAAAATGGTGGAGAAAAGAAGGGGAAGGATAAAAAGAGGGATATTTTCTTATTGTTTCTTTTTGGTATTATCAATATCTTAAAACACACAAAAATTTTAATTTGATAAAATCTTACTAGTTATAACCCATAAATATTCAGTCTTATATGGTCACAATAGTAAGTTTCTGGATAGATTTTAGATTATTTAAATAAGAAAAAAAAATTTTAATGTCTTGTGATAGATGACAGTTGTTTTTATGCTGGACCATAATTCTCTTATCATTAGAATTTTTAAATCTATAGGTAGTTTTTAAGTAACATACCTTATAACTTTCTATTGATAACATCCACAGAATTATGCCTTGTCATTGTTTAAGATTAAAAATAATTGTTAATATAACACAAGTGTAATGTTGCTGTTGATTAATAAATACAAATTGGTAGCTTTCCACTGATTAAATTAAAATACATATAAACAATTCAACTAATAATTTAGTAAATTTATATAATACATTTTGATCATATAGAATAAGGACAACTATTTTTCTTTAAAGTTCTATGGTTTTAATGTATTTATATTAATTTAATAAGATAATTGCCTCAGTTTTAAGCTTCTTTGCCCTTGTGAGTCTAAGAAAATCTCCTTCATTAGCATAACCAAAATGCTTTTAACTCCACATCCAGAAGTTTGGTTATTTCCATATCACTCAGTTCATTTCCTGGATGTTTCTCTTGTGGTTTCATTTGGATTGCACTTCTCTGTCTTCTCATTATATCTGTGTGTTTGGGTGTTTTGTTTGTAGAGCTGGTTGAGTCTAGGCTTGGTGTTGTCTGCCTCCAGTTTACAATTGTGTTATTTCTAGGTCTTCTTGGGTTGGCATCAGCTATTATTTGTAATCCACTTTTGGATTTGGGCCACATTGAAGTCTTGATTTGTTTGTTTTCTTAACAGGTGATTGTCTTGTTTGCTGATCTCAGCAGGGGGGCTTATTTGAAACTGTATCCAGGAATGTGGTGGGTGTAACCTGAGACTCTGAAGTCCTTTTTTGCCAGTTAATCTCTCTAGGGTTGGGTTACTTTCTCAACTTCAGTAAGGGGAAGTGTATCTCAGATCTCCATGGAGACCTGAGTTACTCTCCCTCCTCCCCACTTCTTATTTTCAGCTATGTCTTGTTGTGCTGATTGGAGCTGGAGAGATGTCTGGAGATCTGTGACCTGGAAGCACTTTGCCTTTTGTTTTGTGGAAGGATCAGCCCCTCCCCAGCTATGGCTGCCTCCAGCACTGAATGAGTCAGCTTTTTAGGTCATCCCATGCATTCCTCTACCCCTCACTGTCTGTCTCTCTCTCTCCCCTTTCTTTTTGGAAGACAAACCGGTCCTTTCAACACATCTCATTCCCTGGTTGCCAGGCAAGTGGCTGTGAGCAGTATTTACTGTTCTTTTCCTTGGAGTGAGATCCCTTCTGGGCTCTCAGCCTCATCCCCCTCTGTTCCTGTAAGCAAGGGAGATTCAAGCGCTCCCTCTCAGGTTTGTTATGGATTCTTCTTTGCTCCTTGGTTTTTGAGAGCTGTTCTTGTACTCCAGATTTGGTTTTTCACGTTGATTGTTCATAAATTAGTTTGTGATCCAGTTCGGTGGTGTGAGCTGGGAGTCTGTGTGTCAGCCTACTCCACTGCCATCTTCAGGTCCTATATCCAGAGCAGAGATTTTTAAATGGGAAAAATATCATCAATGTTCAAAACAAACAACAGGATATCATCTTCGTGTAGGAACTAGTCAGTGGCTGTGAAGGAAGAGGATCATTGAAGAGGAGAGAGCCCTTTATCAGAGAACCAGCTATCCCAAAATGCTTTTAAAATTATTTTAAAATTTATTTGAAAATATGAATTTAATTTTTATAATGTTATTCTGCTATATTCAGATGGCTAAAGGCAATATTACAAAAATGGAAACACACACAATTAGAACCAGACTTCATTTTGGATAGCTGGAAAAGTAAAGTAGGTTTAAGGTGAAAGGCATTTGAAAATGCTGAGTTATACTAAATTAAAGAAGTTTCTTCAACTATCATTCAAAGAGTCTTAGAGAAACGAACATTTGCTAACAGATGTCAAAGATGAAAATGTACATTACTGCATTTCACAAACTTACTCTATCTTGATTCATTTTCTTTGCTTGACCATCATATAGGTCTCTTTGTCAAGGAATAGTTTAGTTTATAATGCCAAAGAGTGAGAGAAAGCTCATTGACATACATAAGAACTTAGGGAGTTACATTATTAAACAGAAATTCACCTAAACCTGAAACTTTATGCAAACCTAAGTTACACAAGGCTAAATGGAAATTGAGTTACAATGAGAGATATCAACACTCCAATTTTATCATTATAAGCCAGTGACACTTTTTTTTATAAATAAATTTTTATTTTAATGGGGTGACATCAATAAATGGGGTACATATATTCAAAGAAAACATTTCCAGTTCACTTTGTCATTCAGTTCTACTGCATACCCATCACCAAAAGAGAGATCGTCCTCCATCACCCTCTATCCAGTTTTTTTTGTACCCCTCCCCCACCCCTTCCCCCTCTCCCTCCTTCCCTCCCCCCTCCCCCCGCAACCACCACACTCCTGTCCATGTCTCTTAGTCTTGCTTCCATGTCCCACCAATGCATGGAATCCTGCAGTTCTTGTTTTCCTCTGATTCACTTATTTCACTCCGCATAATGTTATCAAGATTCCACCATTCTGCTGTAAGTGATCCGATGTCATCATTTCTTCTAGCTGAATAGTATACCATGGTGTATATGTGCCCCATCTTCTTTATCCAGTCTTCTATTTTTTTTACAGTGACTAAAAGCCTTTAAGCAAACTCTTGGCCAATACAGCAAGAATTCATAAAAGAGTAGTGTCCTTAACATGTTCACAAAGTCCAAGTTGGCCCCATCACCATGCCAAATCCCTGAGAAATGCAACCCAACCACAGTTCAGTCTGTTAGGAGCTGTCACAAGGAGCAGGAATCCAGGAAAAGTCCACACAGGAAAAGTCCGCATGGCACTGGAATTGTTGTCACCATTCTATACTTTGCAGCTCATGTCCAAGTCCCAATAACAGCTGCTTCTAGCTGGTAATGATTCAGGTAGACTGGAAAAGCCATTTGCAGCATGTGTGGATATGGCACTTCTGTTCTCCTCTGCCTGGAGAGTTGAGACCAGGTTGCTTTTCCCTGGAGCTTTGCGACTGTGGCATGCTAAAGAGAACCTTGGGATATACTAAGCTGGGTGGCAAAGGTAAATTCATAATACAAGTTGGCAAAAGGGGGAAGGAGAGCTCTACATTAGGAGTAGGTCCCAGCCTGAAATATGAGTGGGGCACTGAGGTAGGAGGGATAAAGGAAACACTATATACTTAGCAAAGCAGCAGAAAATAGGACTATCAACACCCACAACAGAGATCTTTGAGGGAAGAATAAAAAACCTGACTATTCAGGCAAAACATAGTTAAGTGGCCCTTGTGCAAATGAGATCAGTTTACCTGCTTCTTGGAAGAAATACCCTAGGCTCATCCACAGTGTCGTAGATGGGGCTGACAGCCCTGGGCACCTTCAGCCTTCAGTGGCAAACCCCAGCATTCTGGGCTAGGTCAGGTCATAGGTGGCTGGAGCAGGGCTGGAAGAGACTTAACCCTCCCTTAGAGGAGCAAGGGGGAAGCCTACCTTCCAGTGCAGTGACACTTTTTTAAAGACCACTTTGAAGTCATGTCTTGAAAGATGTCTTCCCCAAATGCTTCTTTTTCTCATTGTGTGAGTGCGCATGTGTGTACACGTATATATGGAAAAGGTAAAAACATTTATGAAATAAAAGTAGTCAAAGCCTTCAAAACATTCAAAACTGTGCACTAAAAATGTGATTCCTTATCCTGAAAGTTTATAAACTAAAAAATGACATAGAGCATACACACAGAATAACTAAAACATGACATAATATATATGTGATTACTTGTACAGATTTTTTTTTTAAATCAAAAATCTACAGGAAGAACAAGTATGACAAAAACAGAGCAAATGTTTTCTTATTCAACTTGTGTTAATATTTTTCCTTGCCTATAGAAATATGCTTGCTCCTGTGTTTCAAAACACTTATATTTCTCTCTTGTGATAGACATAATAAATATATAGTTCTTTCTTAATGTGAAAAACAAAAGGTGCAATTTCACTGATAAATAGCCTCTGATAAAGCTGGAAACACAGTCTTAGTCTTGCCAGATGTTCAAATATTTCAAGAGAAACTGAAAATCATTATTTTTCCATAAAAAATTAAAAATTAAGTGGCAAAATTATTTTTAGCAATCTGTGGATAAAGTATATAAGATTTAGGAGAAATACATTCATATATGTCACCTTCTGATTAGATTTACACACATTTAATGCATACATTCTCAGAAGAGAGGGAAGTACTTTTTCTGGTAGTAGCTGTGCAATAAATATTTCATAGAAACAATAGGATTTATGCAGTGACAGAATTACAGCCAGGAAGCTTAAGAAAAATAAAAGAATTATGTTAATATGTGTGTAGAATTTTATGCCACATTTTATGCCAAAACAAAGGAAAAGAAGTAAGAAAAACCAGAGTTGGCCCTGACTGGTTAGCTCAGTCACTTAAGAGCATCGTTCAGAAATAACAGCATTGCAGTTTACATCCCTGAAATTTGCAGTTTGCATTCCTGGTCACGGCACATATAAGAAGCAACCAAAAAATGCATGACTGTGTGGAACAACAAATACTTCCCTTCCCCTTCCTCTCTTTCTCCCTTCCTCTCTCTGTCTTTTTTAAAATCTACAAAAATTAGACTCTAGTTGGATAGCTCAGAGGGTTGGAGCACTGTTCCAGAACACAGAGCTGGCTGGTTCAATTCCCCAGTCAGGACACATACAGGTGCAGCTCAACGTTTCTGTCTCTTTTTCTCCCTGACTCTCTCTCAAATAAATAAATAAATAAATAAATAAATAAATAAATAAATAAGACCGGAGTTGAGTAGGAGAAGTGGAAAAATAAAAATCCTGTTATTAATGCAGTTGCATTTGGCTTGATATTGAGATAATAGTAAGTATCCTGGCAACTACTAATTTGAATTCCTTATGACGTGCCATGAGACCATGTAAACGCTACATATGTGCTGACTCATTTCATTGTTACAATGACTCTGTACATGACTGTAAGTTGATCAAGAGACAGATCAGCAGAGGATATTGCTGATGGAGAGCACCCACAAATTATCTCCCAAAATTACTACTGTTGCTCTGACTTATGTTTCAAAATTAATTTTTAAATTCAAAAGCTATGTATCAACTCATTGTTGCTAGCAGCATTTCTGAAGTAACAACAAGGCACTAAAACTGTAGTGCCCTGGCTTTTTACTATGAAAAAATATTATGGATAAAACACAGTGGAGACCCTGTCAGTTGGTTCAGTGGTAGAATGTTGTCCTGGTGTGTGGATGGCCTGGGTTAGGGCACACAGGAGAAGTGCCTATCTGCTCCCCCACTCCTCCTCCTCCTGTTTCTCCTTTTCTCTCTCTCTCTCTTCTTCTCCTACTACCACAGCTTGATTAGAACAAGTTGGTCCCGGGTGTTGAGGATGGCTCCATGTCCTCTGCCTCAGGTACTAAGAAGAGCTTGGTTGCTGAGAAATGAAGCAATGCCTCAGATGGACAGAACATACCCCCTAGTGGGCTTGCTAGGTGAATCCCTCTGGGAGCACATGAGGGAGTCTGTCTTCGCATCCTCTCCTCCTACTGAATAAAGAAACAAATAAACCCTATTTGATATTTTAGAAATATATATATAAAGGTTTATTACCTTAGCTGTTCAGAAACTAAAATCATTTTCCTAGCACACTCCTTATTAGAAAACCAGCCAAAACACAGCCAGAAACAAAACAACCATTTCAAAATAAAAAGTAATCTATAAAAACATGTATGGTATTCCAGGACCTGTTGAGAGTGCTGTGTAGAATAATCCATTTCTCTATTTTAGAGAGAAAAAAGAAATAAAACAAATTGGTATTTAAAATCAATAATTTATACATTCTAGGATAGGATGATTTCTATTTTTCTTTAACACATTCTGTTCTTCTTTTATATCTTCTCTTTGGCAAGACTAATTACTTTTAATGACCAAGAAAATATATCACTAACGTTGTTGTTGAGTGTGTCAAAAATATTTAATTTATCTCATGGTTATGGTTATTTTCATTTCATTGTTTAATGTGTTTCCTTTCTCAGTATAAAGTTTAAATCTAGAAACAGCTTGCATTTGGTTGAATGACATCTAGTAATTGGTGCAGAGACTCTCTAAATGGAAACCTGTCTAAGAGTCAGAAAAGAATAGTGGCAAAGGAAGCCTTTTTCTTCTCTGGATGTAATTAATCATCACAAATCATCAGCAATGATTAGTTCATAGAAAGTATGAACTCAACACTTTGCTTTCTTAGTCTCACATCCACTATATTTCTCCCAGAAATCAAATAAATTATTGGAGACTGTGGGAGTTAAATTGTGTTAAAACTTAAGTGGAATTGAATCCCTTCAACTGAAAATTGTGTTTTATAAAGGTATCTAAAGATAGTGTTGAAAAGATTGTCATTTTTTTTATGTATAATTAAAAAGCATACATGCACAAGAGTTATCATGCTAACTGCATTGGTTTAAGGTTTTTTTTTATAACAAGGGCAAGAATTTATGTGTATAGTTTTCTTGAAAAATATGATACATAACTAAGTGTTCAAAATTATTCTAAAGTAAATAAAGAATAAGATTAAGAACTGAATTGTTATTTTTATGATAAATTGTTCCTATTGATAATCATGTTTCCTAAAATTATGAGTTTAAACTATGTTCAAGGAATCTAATTGTAGAAGAAGATTTCTAATATTTTGGGGAAAATCTTTAAAAGAGTAAGCTGTATCTATTAATTTAACAATATATGGTATTTATGTTTTTCATAAACTAACATTGCAAAACTGAAATGGACATATTTTTATGCAACTTAAAAATAGAAACAATGCAATAAAATATATATTTAAAAATATAAAAATGAACAAAACTCTTGAATAAATTAATGAGTATTTCTCCAAAAATAATATTATAGTAATAATATAAGAAATGTTATTTAACTTTGCTAGGTATCATGGATATTTGAAATTAAAATATGAAACTGCTAAAATGACTAAAATATGAAACAATTTTTAAAACAGTACAGTGAACACTATTGAGAAATGGGAAATATACTGAATGGTTTGGGAGTCTAAATGAGTAATATGTCATGCAATAAGTTAGGAAAAATGTTTTCCAGGACTATTAAACTATATAAGTATAGATATAAAACTTATTGTCTAATAATTATATTCCTTTACCTAAAAGATGTGCATATATGTTTCAACCAGCTCATGCATGAATGTTCATAGCAACATTATTAATAACAGTCAAATATAAGAACTATGGGAGACAAATCAAGAAAAAATTTATAAATAAATGATGTATTCCCAGAATAAAATATCATGCAGCAATAATAATGAATAGAATAAAGCTACATTCTACATTATTGATGATCTCATAGACATAATATTGAATAAAAGAAGTCAGTCACAAAATGTATGTATTCTACTATTACACATATATGCAGATCAATTTATTTCATGACTGATCCATGATTAAAAGTCAGACAGAATATTGGTTGTGATTTTAGTAAGTAATTTTGACACAAGGCAGGTAGGTGTTAGTGCAGTACTGAGAAATGTCCAATACCTTATTTGGTTGCTGGTTAAGCAGGCATTCATTTTCTGTAAATTTATCAAATTGTACAATTATAATTTTTTCACTTTTTTATATATATGGTATAAGTTAATAAAAGGTTTTAGAAATTGGAAAGCTAGCAATATCTGTGTGAGAAAGAATTATATTACCAGCATCAGCATCTTCACTTGAAGAATGAATGAGAATGTAATACATGACTTTTAATTAGATTTACTTCATTAATGTTATAATTAGACATTAAATTAAGGCAGAAAGGCTGAAGTTCTTCTCACCATTATCTCTGCAATATGGCAGTGCATATTTTCTGTTGTTACAGGAATAAAGGGGTTTGTTTGCCTCTATTTATCAAAGCCTAATAAGTACAACAGATATTTTCAACAAAGAAAGGAATGTTTTATATTAGGAATTAGCCCATGCTTGGAGACACAATTGAGCTCATGTCAAAGTTCCCCAGTGGCTTCCCAGGGAGGGCTTATATAATGGAAAAATCATCAATCATGATTACAAAGGAATTAGGGTCCTGTTCGGCATTGTGGTCTCTACTGATTGGTACATCTGCTTCTGATGTCAGACATGGCGCTTGGTCTGGTTTTGCTGCTTTTTTGTGCCTACAGCTGAAACACAACTGAGGCCTAGATGTATCTGTAGTTTGATTGAAACTGTCTCTGTGGTTAATAGACCAGAGGCTTTGTTCTTAAAATTGTTTGATGCAGATTAGAATCCCATTGTCCTCAGAGCTAATGATTAAGGGAGTGGACATGAAAGGGAGAAGGTAGGTAAGGCCAGTTTCAAAAGAAAGGAAAGAGAAGGAGAAAAGCTCATATTAAAGAAATGAATTTTCTGGGACAGCAGAATGCAAACAACTTGTTCCAATTTAATTTTTGATGTAGAAAATTTTTCTGTACCCAATATTCATCCCAAGTATACTCATTTTATCTTAACACAGTGGTTTTCAATTGTCAGTCTGGGGCCAGTTCACCAGAAATTTCTTGCAGGTCCATGAAAGAGTTAATCACCCAGGGTGGTTTTTCAGTTTTTTAAGAAATCTCTTTAAATTCTAATACTAGTCTGATCAACTCTTTCATGGCCTGTCTTAATTAATCCTAGAGTGTTATCTATGAGTGAATTGTGAAATGCTGAATTATGTACTATATTGATTTATGTGCTAGTCATCTGTGTACTCAGAAAATTGTATAGTTTTAAGTTGGGTAAATTTGAATTGTTTCTGATTGTCATGGTCTTACTATTGCAAAAATCAAAGGTGGACAAACACACCCAGACAATTTGATGAAAGAAGTAGGATTTATTAAAGCCAGTGGAGCATGTGAGATTTGTAGCTCCAAAACACGGGCTCCCTGAAGTTGCTTTTCTTACAGATTGTATACCTTTACAATATCTAAGCAATGGGCATGTGATTTCTTTGTTTAAGGTTTCCCAGGACTCAAGGAAAGAGGAGGGAAATTTTTGGTGTGGTCAGCAACGGGGAAGGAGTTTCTAGATCACTGGCCATAGTTACATACAGATCCTGCTATTGCTTTGTATTGTAACTATGGGATATAATTAATTTACAGTTGGCTGACTCAGTTACCCCTGCTGGCTCCTTTCCCTTGTATTCTTTTCATTTCTTCCTTCTCATGAAAGAGGGGGCCTACCCCTCTTTCTTCATTACTATTTAATTATTGATAAATATATTTATAATATTTATGTTTATTTAATACCTAAAGCTGGAAATTCTTATTCTGTGAGGTAAATGAGATCTCAGATACACATACATACCAAGATATATGTGGCCCTGAGAATGAGGTAGCATTTAAAAATTGAGTTTTCAAAAATTTTTTAAAGATAGCTATTTTTCATTTCAACACCTTTATTTCTGGCTTCTCTAGAAATACTGGTCTTTCAAGTAACTTAGGCCACATTTTCACACGGCAAAGAGATATATTGGATATAAAAAATATTGCCCCTTTAGATAGAGACCTGTGAATTCAAGTTGAGAACATTCTCTAATAATCCTTTAACATTCTGTTATCATTCTAGAGTCTGTGTGTCTGGCACTTGGAAAGGCCAAAACTCAGAATGTTGTAGTTTGGAGTAAGGAAAGATGAACTATTTGAGAATGTGTCAAGTGAGAAGGTGGGAGTTCTTAATCTTGAAATACATTTTAACAAAGTAGAGACTTCAATCTACTATATCAAAGAAAGGGAAAAATAGGAGGGGCTGTGTCCCAGTAGAGCCCAAGCTCTATGTGGATCAGACATCCCTGATTTGACTTCCCTGTGCAGTGGGACACTCCTGCTAAACGGCAGGGCTGGTGGCCTCTTCAAGACTACCCTTGAGACAGCTGTGAGAATTCTACTTATTGGTACCAAGACCAATTGCCACCGGGGGAAAGACACAACTGACACACAAGTTAATTGCAAGAATCACATAGGCAGTTTATTACTCACAGATTCTATGACATGCCTGGGTACAGCTTAATGGGGTCCTGTTGGCATGTTCCTCTCAGTTTTCCTCGGTCAAAGTAGTGTAGAAAAAATCCATGTTCAACATTGAAGTCTGGATGACTAACTTCAGCTGGGGCCCCCTTTGCTTAAGTACCCTTTTCTGGCATATGCCTTCTAACAGGTGTTAATCTATGGGATTATCACATCAAGCCAATTTTAAGGAGTTCCTCATAGGGAGCACTTTTTTATGTTATTATATGGAATTACCACATCTCTACACACTAGGTAGCTTTTGCCCATAAGGTGTAGCCTTATTCATTTGCCTTAATGACTTTTAATATTATATCCTAATTTATTTATATATCTTTTCTATATTTAGTTGCTATAACATTATATTAATGTAACAGGTTTTTATATTTTGTAAAAACTCATGCCCCAAGCATAGATCTTCTAATAATTAGCATGTCTAAAGTAGAAATTATTAGCCTGAAGGCCATGTGAAAACCTCAGACTTGAATAAGATTGAGTCAGAAAGACTGAGCATTTCACTGTTACAATTCTTCAACCCTGGGTCCAATAAGTCAAGTTTTTTATTTTGTTGTTTTTTTTTTTGTTATTCATAGCCTAGAAAACTATTTTCTATTATCAAATATTTAAGTAAGAACAACAAAATTTAGAGTTTTATACTTTAAGGAAAAGGGTAAGCACATATTGCTTTGTTTCAAGTTTTTAGTTTAGTGTTTTAATATGAAAACAAAAGTACTATAAGCCTGTTTCAGTTATGATCTTCATGGACCCTGGAGATGACTGCATTTGTAATTCTTGTTCTAAATAATCTCATATCTTTTTTTTCTAATGGAGATATTCATTACTTTTAAAGAGTAATTGTATACCAGCAAGGAATGCAAATGCATTGTTTTGTCTCTGTATTTATTAAGGAAATAAGTACACAGTGGTCCCTCGTCTACTGCAGAGGTTGAGTTCTAGAACCCCCGGCCGCGACAGGTGAAAATCTGCGAAATAGCACCTTCTATTTATTTTATTATTTATATTTAATGTAAGGCTTTATAAACCCTCCTCACACTCTTATAAACCTTTCCCACACACTTATGAACATTTCTTATGCTCTTACACACTTTCTACACTTTAAAAAATGCTTATTTTACCATAAAATGATTAAAATAATAAATATATAAAAGTACTTCTGTACCACAAAATCCTACGATATAGCGAAAAATCCGTGATCCAAAATTAGAAATATACAATTTAAAGACCTAAGGAAGGAAAAATATAGAAATATAGAGACACGTGATCTACTTCACAGTTTTTCCTGATAATATGCCTAAATGACAAGAGTCTTTATTATAAATTTCCAAAATAAGAGAGACTCTTGTGTACATAGGAAGTAGGTTCAAAGTAAAATTTTCCATTAGTTTTTCTAAGAAATACCAGTATATTTCCAGCCTATTATTTGTCTTTGTATAAAAATACATATTTTTGCAAGGATTTTATTACCAGAACAAGCCAAGATTTATGTTGCCCGTTGCTGTTTTCTTTTTCTAATTTCTTTAGAGACAGGGACTGAGTAAGTACAAGAGTATTTTTTTTGTGTGTGTGTATTTTTCCGAAGTTGGAAATGGGGAGGTAGTGAGACAGACTCCCGCATGCGCCCGACCAGGATCTACCCAGCATGCCCACCAGGGGGCGATGCTCTACCCATCTTGGGGCGTCACTCTGCCACAGAGCCATTCTACCACCTGAGGCAGAGGCCACAGAGCCATCCTCAGCGCCTGGGCAAACTTTGCTCCAATGGAGCCTTGGCTGCAGGAGGGGAAGAGAGAGACAGAGAGGAAGGAGAGGGGGAGGGGTGGAGAAGCAGATGAGTGCTTCTCCTGTGTGCCCTGACCGGGAATTGAACCTGGGACTCCTGCACACCAGGCCGACGCTCTACCACTGAGCCAACCGGCCTGGGCCAAGTACAAGAGCATCTTTAACTCAAATTGTAGCACCTTGAGAATACAAGGGACTGCTGTCCAAAAAAAAAAAAAAAAAAAAAAAAAAAACTGCTTTAACACTCTCCTGGTGCTGGCAGTTTATATATGGTTCAGGGGCTGTTGATTATGGTATAAGGGGCAAAAAATTTATGCAATTAGTCATGCAACAATATGCAGGAGGTGGGGGTTCAGCTGCAGGAGTATGTCCTCTGCAAATTCTTCTGATGTAGCACAGGCCTAATGAGCATGGTCTCATCTGGTGTCCTTGGTAAATCTTCAAGGCAGCTGGGGTCAGGTGTCTCCCAGGAACACCTGGGACCTGGCACTTCTGGGACCATCTTACTTCTGGAAATTTTCTGTGAAAAATCTCCCTGTTTTCATGGAATACAAAGTAAAGATTTAGGATAGGATTGGTGAACTAAGTTTCTAATTAATTTATAGGCCTTAACATCTCACAGTAAATCCTTTGGCAAGTCTGCTTTAAACAAATAATTGTGATTTAGACTCTCCTAATTGTCAGGTCCTTTCCCAACTTTCCTCAACATTCCTACAAAGGTAAACTTTTCATTATATTTCAAAGTAAAGGCCAGGGAGCCATTAGGAGAGAATAGCAAACAGATAAACTATTTCTGAACTCTTACACATCTCCTATTCATTATAACTAAAAAGCTACTCTTACTGAAGCCAAATTTCTTATTTTGGGGCTCCCCTATCAGTTTTACTAACTCATAATTATTGCAAAAACCAATTGATGATATTTATTTGTTTTAGAATCACAAATGTGTCAGATTTCTGTACTTTTAGATTCTTCATCATACACTTTAATGAAAAGTGAGCTTTGACTTATACAGATGGGAGGTTATTGAGCTGTGACTAATGTTATCAAGAACTGTTTTTAACCACATGCTCTTTGGTGATATTTGTTACTTTCACCACAGTAACACAATAGGGTCTACCTTAAAAATGTTTTTTTTACAGTGCGTTCAACAAGAAACATGAGTCTTTGTTTCTGATGGACAGCAAAGTGCCTTTGTTTCTGACTGGCAGTTTGAGTTAAGTGAATGTAATCTAAATGGATTGAAATGTGTTGTTCTACAATGGCTAATTACTTCCAAAATGCAGTCTTTAAACTTTTCCCAGGGATACTAAGTAGACACAATGAATAAACCAATTCTCATTGAGGTCTTTATACTACCTGTAAATCATTTTCTTGGGTTTTTGTTTTTTGAGTTTTTTTTTTTTTTGCTTCTTTTGCATTATCTGAAAAATAATGGTATCCACAGTGGCACTGAAATACAAAGATTTTTTTTTTCTTTTATGTACCATTTTGTCTAGATTCTAGCCAGGAGAAAAACAAACCATTGTTATGGAGAGTAAAACTTATATTCAAAATAAAATCCTGTAGTGAAAAATTTAAGGTTGGTCAGGCCAGAAGAAAGCAACATTCCATTTCCAAAATACACACACACACACACACACACACACACACACACACACATGATTCTGGCCTCTAGCTTCCGTACCTGTTTCTTTGCACACTCAGTCAATGAGTCATCTCCTCATCACTCATCTGAACATTCTGTTCCTTAGTCATTAGTCACCATCATCCCCCGATTGTTTAACTGCCACAGGTAACTGTAGTTTTCTCCCTAGAGAAGGAAATACTCCAAACCCTTCCCTAGATAGGCTAAGGCTTCTTTTACTCTCCCTGCTGACACCACATAGGGTCTCAGCCCTTCCGTATGCTGGTGCCCTAATAAATTTTATCTAAAACTCATCAGGCTTTGTGCATACCGTACCTCCTTTGGTGACCTAACAAACAGCTGTGATGGTAGTAGAGATATTTACCACTTCAGAACTCAAACTTGCTAGCTTTGATTGAAGTGTGGGGGGAAATATGAGCATGGTGTTTGTGTAGTGAACTTATATTTAATTTCAGCCAAAACAAAACAACACCAGCCCCTCAAAAGTTATGCTATGCTGATTACCTTTAGAGAGATTCTTCCAGCCGGTGCCAACAGAAATCCCATCTGGTACTGGTGTCTTATTTGAGACATGTCCTTTGGGTGTTACAAGGCTCTGAGCACAAAACATTTGGTTATTCTCAGGGTTAGAAAAAAAGAAAAGCTAGTTCAGGATTAATTCAGTTTCTAATTATTCAATGACTACACCGATTAATTTCTTTTTTTTACTTATGGAGGTCTTAAGAATACTTAGTATAGTGTTAAATAAATGTATGCTATAATATATTGCTGCATAATTAAAATGTTGGGAAAATAATATTTAAATATGTGTTTAGAATAAAAAAAATCGGGTTTTTAGTCTTGACTCTACATTTAATAATCACTTAACCTTAGATAAATTTACAAAATTGTTTTTTGTTTCCCATCTATAGGGAATTTCTGCTAAAATTAAATAGTATGAAAAAATGTTAAAATACTTATAAAAAGCTATAATACTATTATTTTTTAAATTTAATACATTAAAGGATGAGTTTAAACATTTTCAAAATTCACACTAGTATCAGCAATTTCTTTTTTGATGTGATGCAATTTTTACATCACCACACATTATAAGATGCAATTATAAATAAATATGAATTTTACTCTTCCATCACTGCCTCTTTAAAGCCACTCAGTCCCCATAGCCTGGATGAAACAATAGTCCTCGAGTTTTGTTAAACTTGTATTCATGAGTCCTCTCACTAGTAATTAAGTTGTCCAATGCTTTATAATTTTAAACTTCAGTTAATGAGTGAATGTTGCAGCATTCCCTCCCTGCCCTAGCCTGATCTGCTACAACGTGAGAACCTTCATTCAGAGAGAAGGCACAGTCAAATTCTTCTTTCTTCATCTGCACACCCATACTTTCTCTTGCAGTTTCTTTAAGCTATAGTCCTTGATCTGTTGGGGACTGGAAAGTGAAGAGGAGAAAGAATAAAAGGAAGACTGATGGAAACTAATGAGAGTTGACATCATTTAGGGGTTCAAAACTGCTATTTCCTTAAGAGCCTGTGTGTGTCAATCTGAGTCACACACACCTCTACTGCTGCAAATGACTCACCAGAAGTTCTGAGTGAGTAAACTCTAATACTTTTATTTAAACTGTATTTCATTATGACTAATATTTTTTCAGCTTGATAGTTGAATATTCTTCTATTTGTCAACCTTAGCTTTGTGTGTGAATGTGTCCTTTTTAATCTATGTTTCAATTAAAATCTTGATCATGTAATAATTAAGGCCTCTTCTCTCTATATATATTTTCAATTATCAATGTTTTAAAAATAGAGATTGCGATAATCATTAGGGTTCAGAGATAAAGCATTTTTTTTGTTATTTTTCAATGTTCAATTTGGTACTTCCTAGCTCATTAAGGTATATGGCTTTCTGCTTTCTTTTTTGAAAGCTAAAACAAAATATCTGCCCCTAAATAAGTTTGATAATTCTTTTTTCATAACATTCCTAAAGGAAAATTAGTAGTTTTTGTTGCCAACAATCAATTGTATAGAATTATTTAGTGCCTTCTCACATTCTCAGTTTTAAAAAATGGATTTTCCTTTAGTTTAATGTTTCTCCTGTTTTCAACACTATAATCTATTTTTAATGTATTCATTTATTTTTAACAGTGTAAGGAGTCAAATGTTTCTATGAATTGCAAAGGGGTGGATAGAGGGTAATTAAATATGTGGATGCAATATTAGTTCTTATCAAAGTACAAAAACTCATTAAAATTGTTGAATATGATAATTTTAGTTCTAAATGTTAGGGTCAGGAGGAAGAAACACTTGTAGTGCAACTTATCAAGGACATTTTTTTCAGAGTACCTTGTAGTACTTTTTTCACTCACCTTGATCTCTGTCCTTTCTATCCGAGCTTTCTTATACCAACTCTATTCACTTTGCAGTCTAAAAATCTCTATCGATAAACATTAAAAGAATGAAATTTACATCAACCAGTCAGCCCTTATAATCACAAGAGACTGGATTATCCAGAGTATTTACTAAAAAATAAAGAGCCTGTGCCTTATCGTTTAATGTGGATTGGGAAAATACTTGAGCTATGATGGTTATACTTAGTGAAGAAATTTTAAAATGTTTTCAAAATACTAATCTTTTTAACACACCAATAGCTAAAAATTATAAATGATAATTTGCTGAGACTAGAAGATATGCATGAGTTTTCCAACTTGTCAGGGCTCATAACTTCTTACCCATATTCTGAATAAGAATTGCTGTGCCACTTAGTAAATGTTAGCCACCAAAATGTAATTCTAAACTTTCAGTAATAAAATTATAGAGTCTACATTTTTCAATGTAAAAGTAAATAATATATAAGATAATTATTTTAGAAA